>NW_027139441.1:0-80652 GCF_035084215.1 Heptranchias perlo | reverse complement strand
TCAGTGTACAGATATCTCCCTCTGAGAGAGGGGACCGAGAGACACCAGTCAGTGTACAGATATCTCCCTTCGAGAGAGAGGGGACTGAGACAGACGACCAGTCAGTGTACAGATATCTCCCTGAGAGAGAGGGACTGAGAGACACCAGTCAGTGTACAGATATCTCCCTGAGAGAGAGGGGACTGAGAGACACCAGTCAGTGTACAGATATCTCCCTGAGAGAGAGGGGACTGAGAGACACCAGTCAGTGTACAGATATCTCCCTGAGAGAGAGGGGACTGAGAGACACCAGTCAGTGTACAGATATCTCCCTGAGAGAGAGGGGACTGAGAGACACCAGTCAGTGTACAGATATCTCCCTGAGAGAGAGGGGACTGAGAGACACCAGTCAGTGTACAGATATCTCCCCTGAGAGAGAGGGGACTGAGACGACACCAGTCAGTGTACAGATATCTCCCTGAGAGAGAGAGGACTAAGAGACACCAGTCAGTGTACAGATATCTCCCTGAGAGAGGGGACTGAGAGACACCAGTCAGTGTACAGATATCTCCCTGAGAGAGAGAGGGACTGAGAGACACCAGTCAGTGTATAGATATCTCCCTGAGAGAGGGGGACTGAGAGACACCAGTCAGTGTACAGATATCTCCCTGAGAGAGAGGGGACTGAGAGACACCAGTCAGTGTACAGATATCTCCCTGAGAGAGAGGGGACTGAGAGACACCAGTCAGTGTTCAGATATCTCCCTGAGAGAGAGGGGACTGAGAGACACCAGTCAGTGTACAGATATCTCCCTGAGAGAGAGGGGACTGAGAGACACCAGTCAGTGTACAGATATCTCCCTGAGGGAGAGGGGACTGAGAGACACCAGTCAGTGTTCAGATATCTCCCTGAGAGAGAGGGGACTGAGAGACACCAGTCAGTGTACAGATATCTCCCTGAGAGAGAAGGGACTGAGAGACACCAGTCAGTGTACAGATATCTCCCTGAGAGAGAGGGGACTGAGAGACACCAGTCAGTGCACAGATATCTCCCTGAGAGAGGGGACTGAGAGACACCAGTCAGTGTACAGATATCTCCCTGAGAGAGAGAGGACTGAGAGACACCAGTCAGTGTACAGATATCTCCCTGAGAGAGAGGGGACTGAGAGACACCAGTCAGTGTACAGATATCTCCCCGAGAGAGAGGGGACTGAGAGACACCAGTCAGTGTACAGATATCTCCCTGAGAGAGAGGGGACTGAGAGACACCGGTCAGTGTCCGAGGGAGAGGGGAGTGTTGGATGAAGACCCTCACATTGTGCCTCCCTCTCCTGTTCTCAGCCTCAGGACGATTACTCTGTGCTTTTCGAGGACACATCCTACGCTGACGGTTACTCGCCCCCTCTGAACGTCGCGCAGCGCTACGTGGTCGCCTGCAAGGAGACGAAGAAGAAATGAGGGGAGCCGGAGTGTTGGACAGACTCCGAGGACCGCTCCCCCCTGCCCCCCAAAACTCCGCCGTCCCTCTGACCGTTTATCTCATCCTTTTCCAAGATGGCTTCCACCTGGCGCGCGCTGCCCACCGGCTTCGCCCCCGGGGACGCTCGAACTCCCCCGTCGAGTCGAGCTTCCGATCCCCGTCTGCCTCCCACAGTCGAATCGGCCGCCAGCCAGAGGTTCAAGTGGGGGTCCCTTGTGGTCGCGTCTTCCTGCCAGCACTGGCCTGCAGCGAAAGGAGCTTTGGGACGTCCTGAGGTCTTAAAAAGGGGCTTTGGGACATCCTGAGATGGTTAAAGTGGCTTTAGGACATCTTGAGATGGTGAAAGGGACTTTTGGGACATCCTGAGATGGTGAAAGGGACTTTGGGACATCCTGAGATGGTGAAAGGGACTTTTGGGACATCCTGAGATGGTGAAAGTGGCTTTGGGACATCCTGAGATGGTGAAAGGGGCTTTGGGACATCCTGAGATGGTGAAAGGGGCTTTGGGACATCCTGAGATGGTGAAAGGGGCTTTAGGACATCCTGAGATGGAGAAAGGGGCTTTGGAACATCCTGAGATGGAGAAAGGGGCTTTGGGACATCCTGAGATGGAGAAAGGGACTTTGGGACATCCTGAGATGGTGAAAGGGGCTTTGGGACATCCTGAGATGGAGAAAGGGGCTTTGGGACATCCTGAGATGGTGAAAGGGGCTTTGGACATCCTGAGATGGTGAAAGTGGGCTTTGGGACATCCTGAGATGGTTGAAAGGGACTTTGGGACATCCTGAGATGGTGAAAGGGGCTTTAGGACATCCTGAGATGGAGAAAGGGGCTTTGGAACATCCTGAGATGGTGAAAGGGGCTTTGGGACATCCTGAGATGGAGAAAGGGGCTTTGGGACATCCTGAGATGGAGAAAGGGGCTTTGGGACACCCTGAGATGGAGAAAGTGGCTTTGGGACATCCTGAGATGGAGAAAGGGGCTTTGGGACATCCTGAGATGGAGAAAGGGGCTTTGGGACACCCTGAGATGGAGAAACGTGGCTTTGGGACATCCTGAGATGGAGAAAGGGGCTTTGGGACATCCTGAGATGGAGAAAGGGGCCTTTGGGACATCCTGAGATGGTGAAAGGGGCTTTGGGACATCCTGAGATGGAGAAAGGGGCTTTAGGACATCCTGAGATGGTGAAAGGGGCTTTGGGACATCCTGAGATGGAGAAAGGGGCTTTGGGACATCCTGAGATGGTTGAAGGGGCTTTGGGACACCCTGAGATGGTGAAAGGGGCTTTGGGACATCCTGAGATGGAGAAAGGGGCTTTGGGACATCCTGAGATGGAGAAAGGGACTTTGGAACATCCTGAGATGGTGAAAGGGGCTTTGGGATATCCTGAGATGGTGAAAGTTGCTTTGGGACATCCTGAGATGGTGAAAGGGGCTTTGGACATCCTGAGATGGTGAAGGGGCTTTGGGACATCCTGAGATGGTGAAAGGGACTTTAGGACATCCTGAGATGGTGAAAGGGGCTTTGGGACATCCTGAGATGGTGAAAGGGGCTTTGGGACATCCTGAGATGGTGAAAGGGGCTTTGGGACATCCTGAGATGGTGAAAGGGGCTTTGGGACATCCTGAGATGGAGAAAGGGTCCATCGAATTGGTGGGGCCTCTCTTTTTCGCGAAACATGTTGAGAAGGGTGATTTCAGTGTCTCATTGCAGTCAACGCAGTGAGGTACGGCTTGTCCCGGGTTCGAGAGTGTCAGGTCAAAGGTCAGAGGCCGCACAGGCTGGACAGGAATGACCAATTCAAATGAAAGGGGCGGGAATGAGAAACCCTGAATGGGACTCGATTTGTTTTTTATACATCAAATCTTTTAAAATGTACTTTCCTGTCTGTTTCAAGTTGAATTAATAAAAGTAAATACTGAAAAATGTCTTCTGAGTGTAGAGGGAGCTTTACTCCATCTAACCCTGTACCTGACCCTGGGAGTGTTTGATGGGACAGTGTAGAGGGAGCTTTACTCTGTATCTAACCTTGTACCTGACCCTGGGAGTGTTTGATGGGACAGTGTAGAGTGAGCTTTACTCTGTATCTAACCCTGTACCTGACCCTGGGAGTGTTTGATGGGACAGTGTAGAGGGAGCTTTACTCTGTATCTAACCTTGTACCTGACCCTGGGAGTGTTTGATGGGACAGTGTAGAGTGAGCTTTATTCTGTATCTAACCCTGTACCTGACCCTGGGAGTGTTTGATGGGACAGTGTAGAGGGAGCTTTACTCTGTATCTAACCCTGTACCTGACCCTGGGAGTGTTTGATGGGACAGTGTAGAGGGAGCTTTACTCTGTATCTAACCCTGTACCTGACCCTGGGAGTGTTTGACGGGACAGTGTAGAGGGAGCTTTACTCTGTATCTAACCCTGTACCTGACCCTGGGAGTGTTTGACGGGACAGTGTGGAGGGAGCTTTACTCTATCTAACCCTGTACCTGACCCTGGGAGTGTTTGACGGGACAGTGTGGAGGGAGCTTTACTCTGTATCTAACCCTGTACTTGACCCTGGGAGTGTTTGACGGGACAGTGTGGAGGGAGCTTTACTCTGTATCTAACCCTGTACCTGACCCTGGGAGTGTTTGATGGGACAGTGTAGAGAGAGCTTTACTCTATCTAACCCTGTACCTGACCCTGTGAGTGTTTGATGGGACAGTGTAGAGGGAGTTTTACTCTGTATCTAACCCTGTACCTGCTCTGGGAGTGTTTGACGGGACAGTGTAGAGGGAGCTTTACTCTGTATCTAACCCTGTACCTGCCCTGGGAGTGTTTGATGGGACAGTGTAGAGGGAGCTTTACTCTGTATCTAACCCTGTCCCTGACCCTGGGAGTGTTTGACGGGACAGTGTAGAGGGAGCTTTACTCTGTATCTAACCCTGTACCTGTCCTGGGAGTGTTTGATGGGACAGTGTAGAGGGAGCTTTACTCTGTATCTAACCCTGTACCTGCCCTGGGAGTGTTTGATGGGACAGTGTGGAGGGAGCTTTACTCTGTATCTAACCCTGTACCTGCCCTGGGAGTGTTTGACGGGACAGTGTAGAGGGAGCTTTACTCTGTATCTAACCCTGTACCTGCCCTGGGAGTGTTTGACAGGACAGTGTAGAGGGAGCTTTACTCTGTATCTAACCCTGTACCTGCCCTGGGAGTGTTTGACGGGACAGTGTAGAGGGAGCTTTACTCTGTATCTAACCCTGTACCTGACCCTGGGAGTGTTTGATGGGACAGTGTAGAGGGAGCTTTACTCTGTATCTAACCCTGTACCTGACCCTGGGAGTGTTTGATGGGACAGTGTAGAGGGAGCTTTACTCTGTATCTAACCCTGTACCTGCCCCGGGAGTGTTTGATGGGACGGTGTAGAGGGAGCTTTACTCTGTATCTAACCCTGTACCTGCCCTGGGAGTGTTTGATGGGACAGTGTAGAGGGAGCTTTACTCTGTATCTAACCCTGTACCTGCCCTGGGAGTGTTTGATGGGACAGTGTAGAGGGAGCTTTACTCTGTATCTAACCCTGTACCTGACCCTGGGAGTGTTTGATGGGACAGTGTAGAGGGAGCTTTACTCTGTATCTAACCCTGTACCTGCCCTGGGAGTGTTTGATGGGACAGTGTAGAGGGAGCTTTACTCTGTATCTAACCCTGTACCTGACCCTGGGAGTGTTTGATGGGACAGTGTAGAGGGAGCTTTACTCTGTATCTAACCCTGTACCTGACCCTGGGAGTGTTTGACGGGACAGTGTAGAGGGAGCTTTACTCTGTATCTAACCCTGTACCTGCCCTGGGAGTGTTTGATGGGACAGTGTAGAGGGAGCTTTACTCTGTATCTAACCCTGTACCTGACCCTGGGAGTGTTTGATGGGACAGTGTAGAGGGAGCTTTACTCTGTATCTAACCCTGTACCTGACCCTGGGAGTGTTTGACGGGACAGTGTAGAGGGAGCTTTACTCTGTATCTAACCCTGTACCTGCCCTGGGAGTGTTTGATGGGACAGTGTAGAGGGAGCTTTACTCTGTATCTAACCCTGTACCTGACCCTGGGAGTGTTTGACGGGACAGTGTAGAGGGAGCTTTACTCTGTATCTAACCCTGTACCTGCCCTGGGAGTGTTTGATGGGACAGTGTAGAGGGAGCTTTACTCTGTATCTAACCCTGTACCTGCCCTGGGAGTGTTTGACGGGACAGTGTAGAGGGAGCTTTACTCTGTATCTAACCCTGTACCTGACCCTGGGAGTGTTTGACGGGACAGTGTAGAGGGAGCTTTACTCTGTATCTAACCCTGTACCTGACCCTGGGAGTGTTTGATGGGACAGTGTAGAGGGAGCTTTACTCTGTATCTAACCCTGTACCTGACCCTGGGAGTGTTTGACGGGACAGTGTAGAGGGAGCTTTACTCTGTATCTAACCCTGTACCTGACCCTGGGAGTGTTTGATGGGACAGTGTAGAGGGAGCTTTACTCTGTATCTAACCCTGTACCTGACCCTGGGAGTGTTTGATGGGACAGTGTAGAGGGAGCTTTACTCTGTATCTAACCCTGTACCTGACCCTGGGAGTGTTTGATGGGACAGTGTAGAGGGAGCTTTACTCTGTATCTAACCCTGTACCTGACCCTGGGAGTGTTTGATGGGACAGTGTAGAGGGAGCTTTACTCTGTATCTAACCCTGTACCTGACCCTGGGAGTGTTTGATGGGACAGTGTAGAGGGAGCTTTACTCTGTATCTAACCCTGTACCTGACCCTGGGAGTGTTTGATGGGACAGTGTAGAGGGAGCTTTACTCTGTATCTAACCCTGTACCTGACCCTGGGAGACTTTGTTGTGCTGTATCTCTCTCTCTCGCAGGTCAGCCCGTTCCTGTCTGATCTTATCGCTGATTTTTTTATCTTTGGACCGAACTCTCTGTCAGCCCTTAATTTATGTCCGTACAGAAATTACTGGTGGAAAATATTCCCTGGAGGGGAGGGGTGGGGAATGGGGAATTGCTGCTTGTAACCTCCGAAAATTTAGTTTGGGATCCAAACTGGGGAGGGAGTGCGGGGGAGGGAGGCGTACGAGGGCCAGCACTCTGACCTTTCACCCCAGGGGTCAGACGATCAGAAGGTCATGGGTCAGTGCAACCTTCTTTCCTTGAAAGGAAGTCTCCTCTTCCTGCAGGATGGGCTGAGGCCCCACGGTGGAGGCGACTGGCCGCGGTCCCATGGTGGAGGACACCAGGGGAAGGGCAGAGGCCCCATGGTGGAGTGAAACTCGGGAAACTCGGCACCGCCCCTCCGACAGTGCGGCGCTCCCTCAGTACCGACCCTCCGACAGTGCGGCGCTCCCTCAGTACCGACCCTCCGACAGCGCGGCGCTCCCTCGGCGCCGACCCTCCGACAGCGCGGCGCTCCCTCGGCGCCGACCCTCCGACAGCGCGGCGCTCCCTCGGCACCGACCCTCCAACAGCGCGGCGCTCCCTCGGCGCCGCCCCTCCGACAGTGCGGCGCTCCCTCAGTACTGACCCTCCGACAGCGCGGCGCTCCCTCGGCGCCGACCCTCCGACAGCGCGGCGCTCCCTCGGCGCCGACCCTCCGACAGCGCGGCGCTCCCTCGGCGCCGACCCTCCGACAGCGCGGCGCTCCCTCGGCGCCGACCCTCCGACAGCGCGGCGCTCCCTCGGCGCCGACCCTCCGACAGCGCGGCGCTCCCTCGGCGCCGACCCTCCGACAGCGCGGCGCTCCCTCGGCACCGACCCTCCAACGGAGCGACGCTCCCTCAGTACTGCACAGGGAGTGTCAGCCTAGATTTTGTGGTCAGGTCCCTGGAGTGGGGCCCAGACCCATGACCTTCTGACTCCGAGGCGAGAGTGAGAGCAACCGAGCCACGACTGACACCGGAATTCGGGATCAGTGAGAGATCGAGAATCCCAATGAACCCTTGACTGTCCCAAGGAACAGGGAGACGACGGTTCATCCCCCAATTGGACCTTTCGTTGAAACTGGGCATCGATGGTGAGTGTTGGCAGATCAGCTGCGTGCAGGGAGGGGGTATCAGATTGGGGCCCGGTCCGGAGCTCGTTCACCACCCACTCTCCTCATAACAAGACTCGTTGGTCGGTGAGCAGCATCGGGAACCCACATCCCCATCCCCCCTGCCCCCCTTCCCTTTCCCAGTGGGCGCCATGGCCCAGTGACCATCCAGAAAGTGTGGGGCTGGGTGGGTGTCGTGGGTGTGTGCTTTTAATTATTCGTTCATGGGATGCGGGCGTCGCTGGCGAGGCCGGCATTTATTGCCCATCCCTAATTGCCCCTTGAGAAGGTGGTGGTGAGCCGCCTTCTTGAACCGCTGCAGTCCGTGTGGTGAAGGTTCTCCCACAGTGCCGTTAGGAAGGGAGTTCCAGGATTTTGATCCAGCGACGATGAAGGAACGGCCGATAGATTTCCAAGTCGGGATGGTGTGTGACTTGGAGGGGAACGTGCAGGTGGTGTTGTTCCCATGTGCCTGCTGCCCTTGTCCTTCTAGGTGGTAGAGGTCGCGGGTTTGGGAGGTGCTGTCGAAGAAGCCTTGGCGAGTTGCTGCAGTGCATCCTGTGGATGGTCCACACTGCAGCCACTGTGCGCCGGTGGTGAAGGGAGTGAATGTTTAGGGTGGTGGATGGGGTGCCAATCAAGCGGGCTGCTTTGTCCTGGATGGTATTGAGCTTCTTGAGTGTTGTTGGAGCTGCACTCATCCAGGCAAGTGGAGAGTATTCCATCACACTCCTGACTTGTGCCTTGTAGATGGTGGAAAGGCTTTGGGGAGTCAGGAGGTGAGTCACTCGCCGCAGAATACCCAGCCTCTGACCTGCTCTTGTAGCCACAGTATTTATATGGCTGGTCCAGTTAAGTTTCTGGTCAATGGTGACCCCCAGGATGTTGATGGTGGGGGATTCGGCGATGGTAATGCCGTTGAATGTCAAGGGGAGGTGTTTAGACTCTCTCTTGTTGGAGATGGTCATTGCCTGGCACTTATCTGGCGCGAATGTTACTTGCCACTTATGAGCCCAAGCCTGGATGTTGTCCAGGTCTTGCTGCATGCGGGCTCGGACTGCTTCATTATCTGAGGGGTTGTGAATGGAACTGAACACTGTGCAATCATCAGCGAACATCCCCATTTCTGACCTTATGATGGAGGGAAGGTCATTGATGAAGCAGCTGAAGATGGTTGGGCCTAGGACACTGCCCTGAGGAACTCCTGCAGCAATGTCCTGGGGCTGAGATGATTGGCCTCCAACAACCACTACCATCTTCCTTTGTGCAAGGTATGACTCCAGCCACTGGAGAGTTTCCCCCTGATTCCCATTGACTTCAATTTTACTAGGGCTCCTTGGTGCCACACTCAGTCAAATGCTGCCTTGATGTCAAGGGCAGTCACTCTCACCTCACCTCTGCAATTCAGCTCTTTTGTCCATGTTTGGACCAAGGCTGTAATGAGGTCTGGAGCCGAGTGGTCCTGGCGGAACCCAAACTGAGCATCGGTGAGCAGGTTATTGGTGAGTAAGTGCTGCTTGATATCACGTGGAGTGAATCGAATTGGCCGAAGACTGGCTTCTGTGATGGTGGGGATATCGGGAGGAGGCCGAGATGGATCATCCACTCGGCACTTCTGGCTGAAGATGGTTGCAAACGCTACAGCCTTGTCTTTTGCACTCACGTGCTGGACTCCGCCATCATTGAGGATGGGGATGTTTGCAGAGCCTCCTCCTCCCGTTAGTTGTTTAATTGTCCACCACCATTCACGACTGGATGTGGCAGGAC
This sequence comes from Heptranchias perlo, assembly GCF_035084215.1. Lineage (NCBI taxonomy): Eukaryota > Metazoa > Chordata > Chondrichthyes > Hexanchiformes > Hexanchidae > Heptranchias > Heptranchias perlo. Next base: position 71,387 of record NW_027139441.1, on the reverse strand, counting down.
TGCAGAGCTTTGATCTGATCCGTTGGTTGTGGAATCGCTTAGCTCTGTCTATAGCATGTTGCTTCCGCTGTTTAGCATGCATGTGGTCCTGAGTTGTAGCTTCACCAGGTTGGCACCTCATTTTTCGGTACGCCTGGTGCTGCTCCTGGCATGCTCTTCTACACTCCTCATTGAACCAGGGTTGATCCCCTGGCTTGTTGGTAATGGTAGAGTGAGGAATATGCCGGGCCATGAGGTTACAGATTGTGCTGGAAGACAATTCTGCTGCTGCTGACGGCCCACAGCGTCGGGTGTGTGTGTGTGTGTGTGTCGAACCACAGAGACCATGCCCTGTGGCCCCCGACAGCTGCCAATTCAGTGCGGTCCAAGGTGGACGATGAGAGGGTGCAGCCGCAGTGACCACCAGGCTTGCCTTGGAGTGACCAGGAATTGTACATCAATCTCCAGGACGCTGCAACAGAAGCCGGAAGGATGGTCATCGAGGGCCCCCCAGAACATATTTCCATTTTCTTTCAACACTTCCGTTGTTTAGTGTTAACAATATCTGAGATGGGGGACTAGCCGTTCGACAGACTGTTAACCAATTGGATTCATCTTGACCAAGACTCTCTACCCTTCCCAATTGGCCGGGAGTGTGGGGGGGGGCAGTTGGAGGCAGAGGTCACCTGTCAAAGCCTCCAGGAATACCCCCAGCCCGGGTCGGCAACCCCAGTGGGGCAAATCGTACAGAACCCAAGACCGGACAGGAAGTTACAGCATACACAAGAGTCAGTCCCAGTACTTGTGGGTACATTTTTCCTCAGACATGTCTTTATTGCAACTTATGCGAGAGATACAATCAGATTCAGAACAACACGTCACTTGTTGGGAAAAAATGGGGGAGAGAGGGGGGCAAGACAGAGAGAAAACCCAACCCAGGGAGCAGGGCAGGTAGAGCACAGGGTTAGATACAGAGTAAAGCTCCCTTTACACCGTCCCATCAAACACTCCCAGGGTCAGGTACAGGGTTAGATACAGAGTAAAGCTCCCTCTACACTGTCCCGTCAAACACTCCCAGGGCAGGTACAGGGTTAGATACAGAGTAAAGCTCCCTCTACACTGTCCCGTCAAACACTCCCAGGGCAGGTACAGGGTTAGATACAGAGTAAAGCTCCCTCTACACTGTCCCATCAAACACTCCCAGAGCAAGGCACCGGAGCGAGTGGAGACCGTCCAATTCCCCGACCACCAGAAGGACTGAGCAGCCCCACTGCACCCCAGAACCAGACCCAACTCTCCTCAGTCTGGGACCCCCGGGATTCACGGGTTGGAAAAGAGGAACTTTCAGCTAACGGGAAGCAGCAGGTCGGGGAGTGAAGTGGCAGGAGTTCGGTGCAGTTAGTGACTGGGTCCTGATCCGGTTCTCCCTCAGGACAGCATGCCTGGGAAGGGAGGGGAGCAGCCCCGTCAATCGAGGCGGTACTAGTCCTCGTAGTCATATCCGAAGGTTATGCAGCTCCTCATCATGTGGCGGTTTTCCACGACCGGAAGAAATGGAACCATCCTGTCATTTCCCCGGTGACCATAAGGAACCCCGGGGTCCGTGGGATAGAGCTCAGCACTGTTGGGATGTCTCCTCAGCCAACGCTCGAAGATCCTGCAAAACGGTACAGAGAAAACGTCAAAGTTACATTGCATCTGCAGCCATTCGGCCCATCAGTAGTCGCGAGAATGCTAGCATCTATTATTAAGGACGTGGTAACAGGGCACTTAGAAAATTATAATATGATGAGGCAGAGTCAACCCGGATTTATGAAAGGGAAATCGTGTTTGACAAATTTATTGGAGTTTTTTGAGGAGCGATAAGGGGGAACCAGTGGATGTAGTATATTTGGATTTTCAAAAGGCATTCGATAAGGTGCCACATAAAATGCTGTTACACAAGATAAGGGCTCATGGGTGTTTTTGCGACTGGAAGGCTGTTTCCAGTGGGGTTCTGCAGGGCTCAGTACTCGGTCCCTTGCTTTTCGTGGTATATATTAATGATTTGGACTTAAACAGAGGGGGCGGGATTAAGAAGTTTGCAGATGATACAGAAATTGTCCGTGTGGTTGATAGTGAGGAGGAAAGCTGTGGACTGCAGGAAGATATCAATGGACTGGTCAGGTGGGCAGAAAAGTGGCAAATAGAATTCAATCCGGAGAAGTGTGAGGTAATGCATTTGGGGAGGGCAAACAAGGCAAGGGAATACACAATAAATGGGAGGATACTGAGAGGTGTAGAGGGAGTGAGGGACCTTGGAGTGCATGTCCACAGATCCCTGAAGGTAGCAGGACAGGTGGTTAAGAAGGCATATGGGATACTTTCCTTTATTAGCCGAGGCATAGAATATAAGAGCAGGGAGGTTATGCTGGAACTGTATAAAACACTGGTGAGACCACATCTGGAATACTGCGTACAGTTCTGGTCTCCTTATTTAAGAAAGGACATAATTGCTTCAGAGGCGGTTCAGAGAAGGTTCACTCGACTGATTCCTGGGATGAGGGGGTTATCTTATGAGGAAAGGTTGGACAAGTTGGGCCCGTATACACTGGAGTTTAGGAGAATGAGAGGTGATCTTATTGAAACATAGAAGATCCTGAGGGGACTAGAAGGGGTAGATGCTGAGAGGATGTTTCCCCTTGAGGGAGAGACTAGAACTAGGGGACACCGTTTAAAAATAAGGGGTCTCCCATTTAAAACCTCACAGAAAACAGAGAGTGGGGATAAACGGGTCATTGTCAGGTTGGCAGGCTGTAACTAGTGGGGTACCTCAAGGATCAGTGCTCGGGCCTCAGCTATTTACAATCTATATTAATGATTTAGATAAAGGGACCGAGTGTCATGTGTCCCAGTTTGCCGACGATACAAAGCTCGGTGGGAGAGTAAGCTGTGAGGAGGACGCAAAGGGACAGCGACAGGTTAAGTGAGTGGGAGAGAAGGTGTCAGATGGAGTGTAATGTGGGGAAATGTGAGGTTATTCACTTTGGTCGGAAGAATAGAAAAACAGAATATTTTTTAAATGGTGAGAAACTATTAAATGTTGGGGTTCAGAGAGATTTGGATGTCCTGGTACAAGAAACACAGAAAGTTAACATGCAGGTACAGCAAGTAATTAGGAAGGCAAATGGTATGTTGGCCTTTATTGCAAGGGGATTGGAGTACAAGAGTGAGGAAGTCTTGCTACAATTATACAGGGTTTTGGTGAGACCTCACCTGGAGTGCTGTGTACAGTTTTGGTCTCCTTATCTAAGGAAGGATATACTTGCCTTGGAGGCGGTGCAACGAAGGTTCACTAGATTGATTCCTGGGATGAGAGGGTTGTCCTATGAGGAGAGATTGAGTAGAATGGGCCGATACTCTCTGGAGTTTCGAAGAATGAGAGGTGATCTCATTGAAACAGATAAGATTCTGAGGGGGGCTTGACAGGGTAGATGCTGAGAGGCTGTTTCCCCCTGGCTGGAGAGTCTAGAACCAGGGGGCATAGTCTCAGGATAAGGGGTCGGCCATCCTAGACTGAGATGAGGAGGAATTTCTTCACTCGGAGGGTTGTGAATCTTTGGAATTCTCTCCCCCAGAGGGCTGTGGACGCTCAGTCGTTGAGTATATTCAAGGCTGAGATGGATGGATTTCTGGACTCTCGGGGAATCAGAGAGATGGGGATCGGGCGGGAAAGTGGAGTTGAGGTCGAAGATCGGCCATGATCTGATTGAATGGCGGAGCAGGCTCGAGGGGCCGAATGGCCTACTCCTGCTCCTATTTCTGATGTTCTTAACAGGTCCATCCCGGTGTTTATGCTCCACACGAGCCTCCTCCCTCCCTCCTCCATCTCACCCTCTCACCATCTCCTTCTATCCCTTTCTCCCTCATGTGTTTATCCAGCTTCCCCTTAAATCCATCTACACTATTCACCTCAACTACTCCTTGTGGGAGCGAGTTCCACATTCTCACCACTCTCTGGGGAAAGAAGTTTCTCCTGAATTCCCCGATTGGATTTATTAGTGACTATCTTATATTTATGGCCCCCCCCCGAGTTCTGGTCTCTCCCCACAAGTGGAAACATATTCTCTACGTCTACCCTATCGAACTCTTTCATAATCTTAAAGACCTCGATCAGGTCACCCCTCAGTCTTCTCTTTTCTAGAGAAAAGAGCCCCAGTCTGTTCAGCCTTTCCTGATAGTTTATAAACCTCTCAGTTCTGGTATCATCCCAGTAAATCTTTTTTGCACCTTCTCCAGTGCCTCTATATCCTTTCTATGATATGGAGACCGGAACTGTGCCCAGTACTCCCAGTGTGGGCTAACCAGACCAGAACTGTGCACAGTGCTCCCCGTGTGGTCTAACCAGACCAGAACTGTGCCCAGTACTCCCAGTGTGGTCTAACCAGACCGGAACTGTGCCCAGTACTCCCACTGTGGTCTAACCAGACCAGAACTGTGCCCAGTGCTCCCACTGTGGTCTAACCAGACCGGAACTGTGCCCAGTACTCCCAGTGTGGTCTAACCAGACCGGAACTGTGCCCAGTACTCCCAGTGTGGTCTAACCAGACCGGAACTGTGCCCAGTACTCCCAGTGTGGTCTAACCAGACCAGAACTGTGCCCAGTACTCCCAGTGTGGTCTAACCAGACCAGAACTGTGCACAGTACTCCCAGTGTGGTCTAACCAGACAGGAACTGTGCCCAGTACTCCCAGTGTGGTCTAACCAGACAGGAACTGTGCCCAGTACTCCCAGTGTGGTCTAACCAGACTGGAACTGTGCCCAGTGCTCCCAGTGTGGTCTAACCAGACCAGAACTGTGCACAGTGCTCCCAGTGTGGTCTAACCAGACCGGAACTGTGCACAGTGCTCCCAGTGTGGTCTAACCAGACCAGAACTGTGCCCAGTACTCCCAGTGTGGTCTAACCAGACCGGAACTGTGCCCAGTACTCCCAGTGTGGTCTAACCAGACCAGAACTGTGCACAGTGCTCCCAGTGTGGTCTAACCAGACCGGAACTGTGCCCAGTGCTCCCAGTGTGGTCTAACCAGACCAGAACTGTGCCCAGTGCTCCCAGTGTGGTCTAACCAGACCAGAACTGTGCACAGTGCTCCCAGTGTGGTCTAACCAGACCGGAACTGTGCCCAGTGCTCCCAGTGTGGTCTAACCAGACCAGAACTGTGCCCAGTGCTCCCAGTGTGGTCTAACCAGACCAGAACTGTGCACAGTGTTCCCAGTGTGGTCTAACCAGACCAGAACTGTGCCCAGTGCTCCCAGTGTGGTCTAACCAAGGTTCTATCCAAGTTTAACGTTACTTCTCTGCTTTTCATTTCTATCCCTCTAGAAATGAACCCCAGTGCTTGATTTGCCTTTTTTTATGGCCTTATTAACCTGCGTCACTACTTTTAGTGATTTGTGTATCTGTACCCCCAGATCCCTCTGCTCCTCTCCCCCGTTTAGATCCTTATTATCCAAGCAGTATGTGGCCTCCTGACTCTTCCTACTCTGTGGCCGAAATGAGCATGTTTGGATTCATGAACGTGTCCGTGTTGGCGCTCGACATCCTAATCAGATGTAACCGCTCACGTGTGAATGAGATTTAATTACAGAACAAGACCATCTCCCATTTATACAAACGTCTCAAGGCTTAAATCAGACACAATCTGACCCCGGGGCCACAGGAGGAGATATCAGGACAGGTGACCAAAACCTCGGTCAAAGAGGTAGGTTTTAAGGAGGGTCTTAAAGGGGAAGAGAGAGAGAGAGAGATGGAGAGGTTTAGGGAGGGAATTCCAGAGCTCAGGGCCCGGGCGGCTGAAGGCACGGCCGCCAATGGTGGAGCGATGGGAGCGGGGGGATGGACAAGAGGCCGGAATCGGAGAAGCGCGGAGATCTCGGAGGGTTGTAGGGGGTTACAGAGAGAGAGAGGGAGGGAGGGGGGGCGAGGGGCCACGGAGGGATTTGAACAGGAGGATGGAGGATTTTAAAATCGAGGCGTCGGGGGGGACCGGGAACCGATGTCGGTCCAGCGAGCACAGAGAGGGGGTGATGGGTGAACGGGACTTGGGGGACTGGACTTTAATTACAGTAGGTGAGGCCGTTCCTGTTGAACTATAGGAAAATAGGGTCAGGAGGAGGCCATTCGGCCCCTCGAGCCTGTTCTGCCATTCATGGCTGATCCAACTCCATCCATTGGCTCCATGTCCCTGACGGCAAATATCTATCGATCTCCGATTTTACATGATTAATTGAGCGAGCATCTACTGCTTTCGGTGAGAGAGAATGCCACACTTTTACCACCCTTTGCATGAAGAAGTGTTTCCTGATTTCCCTCCTGAATGGCCCGGCTCTGATTTTAAGGTTGCGCCCCCCTTTGTCCTGGACTCCCCCCACCAGCGGGAGAAAGGCTTCTCTCTATCGACCCTATCAATTCCTTTCAAAATCCTCAAGATCTCAATCAAGTCACCCCCATAACCTTCCATATTCCAGGGAATACAAGCCTCGTTTGTGGAATCTCTCCTCATAATCTCGCCCTGGTGACGTTCTCTCTCAGCCGATCGCGGTCAAGCCGGACTTACTTGTCGACGTAGGCATGGAGGGACGGAAAGAGAGGGTCATTGGTGGCCTCAAAGATACTGTTCAAGTGTCCGCCGCAGAAGACGTGCACCAAGTTGTGCATACTGAGTGTCATGATCCAGGGTCTCCTAGGGTCTATGGTTCCTGCAATCGAGAGAGAGAGAGAGAGAGAGAGAGACGACGTTTCAGGGGACGGAGGCTATCGCAGGCAAAATAAACCAGCAATGACCCACCTTCGGAAAGACCTCGAGGCGCAGAGTCTGGTTTCCGTGTCCCCGTCTCACTCGGTGAATTTCTGACCCGGTGATTCTCAATTCCTGGGGTCAACACTTGGAGAATGGCAGTCGATCCCCGTAAACCGTAATGCAGATTCCCCGAATCCCGCCCTCCCCCTTGGTCGAGGGATAAATCTTGGGGCCCAGGACCCCGGGGAGAACTCCCCCCTGCTCTTCTTCCAATAGTGGGCCGTGGGATCTTTCACACCCGCCCGAGAGGGGCAGACGGGGCCCTCGGTTTAGCGTCTCATCCGAAAGACGGCACCTCCGACAGTGCGGCGCTCCCTCGGTACCGACCCTCCGACAGCGCGGCGCTCCCTCGGTACCGGCCCTCCGACAGTGCGGCGCTCCCTCAGTACCGACCCTCCGCCAGCGCGGTGCTCCCTCAGTACTGACCCTCCGACAGTGCGGCGCTCCCTCGGTACCGACCCTCCGACAGTGCGGCGCTCCCTCGGTACCGACCCTCCGACAGTGCGGCGCTCCCTCAGTACCGACCCTCCGACAGTGCGGCGCTCCCTCAGTACTGACCCTCCGCCAGCGCGGCGCTCCCTCAGTACTGACCCTCCGACAGTGCGGCGCTCCCTCAGTACTGACCCTCCGACAGTGCGGCCCTCCCTCAGTACTGACCCTCCGACAGTGCGGCCCTCCCTCAGTACCGACCCTCCGACAGTGCGGCGCTCCCTCAGTACTGACCCTCCGACAGTGCGGCCCTCCCTCAGTACTGACCCTCCGACAGTGCGGCCCTCCCTCAGTACTGACCCTCCGACAGTGCGGCCCTCCCTCAGTACCGACCCTCCGACAGTGCGGCCCTCCCTCAGTACTGACCCTCCGACAGCGCGGCGCTCCCTCAGTACTGACCCTCCGCCAGCACACCCCTCAGTACTGACCCTCCGACAGTGCGGCGCTCCCTCGGTACCGACCCTCCAACAGTGCAGCGCTCCCTCAGTACTGACCCTCCGACAGCGCGGCGCTCCCTCAGTACCGACCCTCCGACAGTGCGGCGCTCCCTCAGTACTGGCACCGGGTGTGTCTGCCTGCATTCCACAGACTGGGCTTGTATTCCCTCGAGTGTCGGAGATTAAGGGGTGATCTAATCGAGGGGTTTAAGATGATTAAAGGATTTGATGGGGCTGATAGAGAGAAACTATTTCCTCGGGTGGGGGAAGAGTCCAGAACAAGGTGGGGGAGCAGAACCTTAAAATCAGAGCTCGGCCGTTCAGGGGGTGATGTCAGGAAGCATTTCCTCACACAGAGGGGGAGTGGGAATCTGGAACTCTCTCCCCCAGAAAGCTGTCGATGATTGGGGGTTGAGTTGAAATTCTCGAGACTGAGATCGGTAGATTTTTGTCAGGTGTCGAGGGATTCGGAGCGAAGGGGGGGGGGAAAGTGGAGTCGAGGTACAGATCAGCCACGATTGAGCGACGGAACGGGCTGGAGGGGCTGAACGGCCTCCTCCTGCCACTACGCTCCAGGGCTACTCCACCTCCAATGGGAGCGCCAATGGCGGTTATCCGTACCCAGAGTGCACTGGGCGGTGGGTTGCTCGCTATTGAGATCGGGGGGGGGGCGGGGGGGAGCCCAATGGGCAGGAGAGGCTGACGGTTGGTTAGATTGGAGCCCGCCCCGCCCCTGAACCCACCCCGTACCTTCCAACGCGCTGCGGAAAGAGGACGTTGACAACGTAGTGTAAGGCGCTGTGTCGAACTGGCTGATGTTGAGGCAGGCGTGCACGTCGCCCAGGCGCGGCAGGCCGCCAAATCGGCTGTCGGGACGGTTGAATCGTCTGATCCGTTGGCCAGGGCCGCGCGGGCAAACCTGGCCGAAGTCGAGCTGATTCGGGCCATCGTTTGTGCAGTAGGTCTAGGAACGAAAGATAGTCCCGTCAAACACTCCCGGGGCAGGTACAGGGTGAGATACAGAGTAAAGCTCCCTCTACACTGTCCCATCAAACACTCCCAGGGCAGGTACAGGGTGAGATACAGAGTAAAGCTCCCTCTACACTGTCCCATCAAACACTCCCGGGGCAGGTACAGGGTTAGATACAGAGTAAAGCTCCCTCTACACTGTCCCGTCAAACACTCCCGGGGCAGGTACAGGGTTAGATACAGAGTAAAGCTCCCTCTACACTGTCCCATCAAACACTCCCAGGGCAGGTACAGGGTTAGATACAGAGTAAAGCTCCCTCTACACTGTCCCGTCAAACACTCCCGGGGCAGGTACAGGGTTAGATACAGAGTAAAGCTCCCTCTACACTGTCCCGTCAAACACTCCCAGGGCAGGTACAGGGTTAGATACAGAGTAAAGCTCCCTCTACACTGTCCCATCAAACACTCCCAGGGCAGGTACAGGGTTAGATACAGAGTAAAGCTCCCTCTACACTGTCCCATCAAACACTCCCAGGGCAGGTACAGGGTAAGATACAGAGTAAAGCTCCCTCTACACTGTCCCGTCAAACACTCCCAGGGTCAGATACAGGGTTAGATACAGAGTAAAGCTCCCTCTACACTGTCCCATCAAACACTCCCAGGGTCAGGTACAGGGTTAGATACAGAGTAAAGCTCCCTCTACACTGTCCCATCAAACACTCCCAGGGTCAGGTACAGGGTTAGATACAGAGTAAAGCTCCCTCCACACTGTCCCATCAAACACTCCCAGGGTCAGGTACAGGGTTAGATACAGAGTAAAGCTCCCTCTACACTGTCCCGTCAAACACTCCCAGGGCAGGTACAGGGTTAGATAAAGAGTAAAGCTCCCTCTGCACTGTCCCATCAAACACTCCCAGGGTCAGGTACAGGGTTAGATACAGAGTAAAGCTCCCTCTACACTGTCCCGTCAAACACTCCCAGGGCAGGTACAGGGTTAGATACAGAGTAAAGCTCCCTCTACACTGTCCCGTCAAACACTCCCAGGGTCAGGTACAGGGTGAGATACAGAGTAAAGCTCCCTCTACACTGTCCCGTCAAACACTCCCAGGGCAGGTACAGGGTTAGATACAGAGTAAAGCTCCCTCTACACTGTCCCATCAAACACTCCCAGGGCAGGTACAGGGTTAGATACAGAGTAAAGCTCCCTCTACATTGTCCCGTCAAACACTCCCAGGGCAGATACAGTGTTAGATACAGAGTAAAGCTCCCTCTACACTGTCCCATCAAATACTCCCAGGGTCAGGTACAGGGTTAGATACAGAGTAAAGCTCCCTCTACACTGTCCCATCAAACACTCCCAGGGTCAGGTACAGGGTTAGATACAGAGTAAAGCTCCCTCTACACTGTCCCATCAAACACTCCCAGGGCAGGTACAGGGTTAGATACAGAGTAAAGCTCCCTCTACACTGTCCCATCAAACACTCCCAGGGCAGGTACAGGGTTAGATACAGAGTAAAGCTCCCTCTACACTGTCCCATCAAACACTCCCAGGGTCAGGTACAGGGTTAGATACAGAGTAAAGCTCCCTCTACACTGTCCCATTAAACACTCCCAGGGGCAGGTACAGGGTTCGATACAGAGTAAAGCTCCCTCTACACTGTCCCATCAAACACTCCCAGGGCAGGTACAGGGTTAGATACAGAGTAAAGCTCCCTCTACACTGTCCCATCAAACACTCCCAGGGCAGGTACAGGGTTAGATACAGAGTAAAGCTCCCTCTGCACTGTCCCATCAAACACTCCCAGGGTCAGGTACAGGGTTAGATACAGAGTAAAGCTCCCTCTACACTGTCCCATCAAACACTCCCAGGGCAGATACAGGGTTAGATACAGAGGAAAGCTCCCTCTACACTGTCCCGTCAAACACTCCCAGGGTCAGGTACAGGGTTAGATACAGAGTAAAGCTCCCTCTACACTGTCCCATCAAACACTCCCAGGGTCAGGTGCAGGGTTAGATACAGAGTAAAGCTCCCTCTACACTGTCCCATCAAACACTCCCAGGGCAGGTACAGGGTTAGATACAGAGTAAAGCTCCCTCCACACTGTCCCATCAAACACTCCCAGGGCAGGTACAGGGTTAGATACAGAGTAAAGCTCCCTCTACACTGTCCCATCAAACACTCCCAGGGCAGGTACAGGGTTCGATACAGAGTAAAGCTCCTTCTACACTGTCCCATCAAACACTCCCAGGGCAGGTACAGGGTTAGATACAGAGTAAAGCTCCCTCTACACTGTCCCGTCAAACACTCCCAGGGCAGGTACAGGGTTAGATACAGAGTAAAGCTCCCTCTGCACTGTCCCATCAAACACTCCCAGGGTCAGGTGCAGGGTTAGATACAGAGTAAAGCTCCCTCTACACTGTCCCATCAAACACTCCCAGGGTCAGGTACAGGGTTAGATACAGAGTAAAGCTCCCTCTACACTGTCCCATCAAACACTCCCAGGGCAGGTACAGGGTTAGATACAGAGTAAAGCTCCCTCTGCACTGTCCCATCAAACACTCCCAGGGTCAGGTACAGGGTTAGATACAGAGGAAAGCTCCCTCTACACTGTCCCGTCAAACACTCCCAGGGTCAGGTACAGGGTTAGATACAGAGTAAAGCTCCCTCTACACTGTCCCATCAAACACTCCCAGGGTCAGGTGCAGGGTTAGATACAGAGTAAAGCTCCCTCTACACTGTCCCATCAAACACTCCCAGGGCAGGTACAGGGTTAGATACAGAGTAAAGCTCCCTCCACACTGTCCCATCAAACACTCCCAGGGCAGGTACAGGGTTAGATACAGAGTAAAGCTCCCTCTACACTGTCCCATCAAACACTCCCAGGGCAGGTACAGGGTTCGATACAGAGTAAAGCTCCTTCTACACTGTCCCATCAAACACTCCCAGGGCAGGTACAGGGTTAGATACAGAGTAAAGCTCCCTCTACACTGTCCCGTCAAACACTCCCAGGGCAGGTACAGGGTTAGATACAGAGTAAAGCTCCCTCTGCACTGTCCCATCAAACACTCCCAGGGTCAGGTGCAGGGTTAGATACAGAGTAAAGCTCCCTCTACACTGTCCCATCAAACACTCCCAGGGTCAGGTACAGGGTTAGATACAGAGTAAAGCTCCCTCTACACTGTCCCAGCAAACACTCCCAGGGCAGGTACAGGGTTAGATACAGAGTAAAGCTCCCTCTACACTGTCCCATCAAACACTCCCAGGGCAGATACAGGGTTAAATACAGAGTAAAGCTCCCTCTGCACTGTCCCATCAAACACTCCCAGGGTCAGGTACAGGGTTAGATACAGAGTAAAGCTCCCTCTACACTGTCCCGTCAAACACTCCCAGGGTCAGGGACAGGGTTAGATACAGAGTAAAGCTCCCTCTACACTGTCCCATCAAACACTCCCAGGGCAGATACAGGGTTAAATACAGAGTAAAGCTCCCTCTCCACTGTCCCGTCAAACACTCCCAGGGTCAGGTACAGGGTTAGATACAGAGTAAAGCTGCCAGGAAGGATATATCTGCCTTGGAGGGGGTGCAGAGCAGATTCACCAGAACGATGCCAGGGGGCTTAAAGGGTTAAATTACGATGCGAGGTCACACAGACTGGGCTTGTATTCCCTCGAGTGTAGAAGATTAAGGGGTGATCTAATCGAGGTGTTAACGGTGATTACGGCATTCGATGGGGTAGAGAGAGAGAAATTATTTCCTCTGGTGGGGGGAGTCCAGAACAAGGGGGAGGGGGGCAGAACTTTAAAATCAGAGCTGGGCTGTTCAGGGGGTGATGTTCGAAAGGCTTAGCTCGGGCTTAGTGCCTTTAAAACGGGCGCTGCTTGTGAGAATTTCCAGGCCAGGATTCAATGATTCTCTAATTTTGATTCTGATTCTATAATTGTATGATTCTGCTCTTTGTTACAGCGGCGTCCCGAAATGGCGTCTTGGCCGCGCACGCACTTTTCCAGCGTGACTTGCGTCGGACGCCATCTTGGTGTGGAGTTAACGCAGGCGCAGATAACGAACGTTGGAATCATGGAAAGCAGGGAGGTAATAGCTTCGATCAGTGTGCAACGCTGATTTAAAACGATAGACACCATTTTGGGATTTGACGTTGCAGGCTCAGTCTTAACCCCGACCATCTGAACATATCTTAGAGGATACCCCCGCCCTCCCCAACCAGTGCTATTTAAAGGGACCATGCAGGATTTACAGGTTAGTGGCTGGGTTACTGCTTTTGGCTGCCGAGACATTTGTAACTGTTTTTGGAGGTCTCCCACACTTGAATACAAGGACGCGGGGACATAGCAGGTTGTGCAGGAGTGAAGTTAGGAAATGCTTCGACACCCAAAGGGTGGGAGACATTTGGAACGGTCTTCTGCAGACGGCAGTTGATGCTCGCTCACTTGTGAATTCTAAATCTGAGATCGATAGATTTCTGTGAACCGAGGGTGTTAAGGGATGTGGGGCGAAGGCGGGTGCATGGAGTTAGGTCACAGGTCCACCGTGATCTCAGTGAATGGTGGAACAGGCTCGAGGGGCGAAATGTCACCTCTTGCTGCCTCCTGTTATCGGCCACATTCTCCTGCAAAAATAATTACATGATTCAATGACTCGATAATCCCATGATTCTAAAATTCTATAATTCCATGATTCTATAATTCCATGATTCTATAATTCCATGATTCTATAATTCCATGAATCTATAATTCCATAATCCCATGATTCCATGATTCTATGATTCCATAATTCCATAATTCTATGATTCTATAATTCCATAATTCCATGAATCTATAATCCCATGATTCTATGATTCTATAATTCTATGATTCTATAATCCCATGATTCTATGATTCCATGATTCTATAATTCCATGATTCTATAATTCCATGATTCTATGATTCTATAATTCCATGATTCTATGATTCTATAATTCCATGATTCCATGATTCTATGATTCCATAATTCCATGATTCTATAATTCCATAATTCTATGATTCTATAATCCCATGATTCTATGATTCTATAATCCCATGATTCTATGATTCTATAATTCCATGATTCCATGATTCTATAATCCCATGATTCTATGATTCTATAATTCCATGATTCCATGATTCTATAATTCCATGATTCCATGATTCTATAATTCCATGATTCCATGATTCTATAATTCCATGATTCTATAATTCCATAATTCCATGATTCTATAATTCCATAATTCCATAATTCTATAATTCTATAATTCTATGATTCTATAATCCCATGATTCCATGATTCTATGATTCTATGATTCTATGATTCTATAATTCCATAATTCCATGATTCTATAATTCCATAATTCCATGATTCTATAATTCTATAATTCTATGATTCTATAATCCCATGATTCTATGATTCTATAATTCCATGATTCCATGATTCTATAATTCCATGATTCTATAATTCCATGATTCCATAATTCCATGATTCTATAATTCCATGATTCTATAATTCCATGATTCTATAATTCCATGATTCTATAATTCCATGATTCCATGATTCCATGATTCTATAATTCCATGATTCTATAATTCCATGATTCCATAATTCCATGATTCTATAATTCCATGAATCTATAATTCCATGTTTCTATGATTCTATAATTCCATAATCCCATGATTCCATGATTCTATGATTCTATGATTCCATAATTCCATGATTCCATGATTCCATGATTCTATGATTCTATAATTCCATGATTCCATGATTCTATGATTCCATAATTCCATGATTCTATAATTCTATGATTCTATAATCCCATGATTCTATGATTCTATAATTCCATGATTCCATGATTCTATAATTCCATAATTCTATAATTCCATGATTCTATAATTCTATAATTCCATGATTCTATAATTCTATAATTCTATAATTCCATGATTCTATAATTCTATAATTCCATAATTCTATGATTCTATGATTCTATAATTCTATGATTCTATGATTCTATAATTCCATGATTCTATGATTCTATAATTCCATGATTCTATAATTCTATAATTCCATAATTCTATGATTCTATGATTCTATAATTCTATGATTCTATGATTCTATAATTCCATGATTCTATGATTCTATGATTCTATGATTCTATAATTCCATGATTCTATGATTCTATAATTCCATAATTCCATGATTCTATGATTCTATAATTCCATGATTCCATGATTCTATGATTCTATAATTCCATGATTCTATGATTCTATAATTCCATGATTCCATGATTCTATAATTCCAAAATTCCATGATTCTATGATTCTATGATTCTATAATTCTATGATTCTATAATTCCATAATTCCATGATTCTATAATTCCATAATTCCATGATTCTATAATTCCATGATTCCATGATTCTATGATTCTATAATTCCATGATTCTATGATTCTATAATTCCATGATTCCATGATTCTATAATTCCAAAATTCCATGATTCTATGATTCTATGATTCTATAATTCTATGATTCTATAATTCCATAATTCCATGATTCTATAATTCCATAATTCCATGATTCTATAATTCCATGATTCTATGATTCTATAATTCCATGATTCTATGATTCTATGATTCTATAATTCCATGATTCTATGATTCTATAATTCCATGATTCCATGATTCTATAATTCCAAAATTCCATGATTCTATGATTCTATGTTTCTATAATTCTATGATTCTATAATTCCATAATTCCATGATTCTATAATTCCAAAATTCTATGATTCTATAATTCCATAATTCTATGATTCTATGATTCTATAATTCCATGATTCTATGATTCTATAATTCCATAATTCTATGATTCTATAATTCCATAATTCTATGATTCTATGATTCTATAATTCCATGATTCTATAATTCCAAAATTCTATGATTCTATAATTCCATAATTCTATGATTCTATGATTCTATAATTCCATGATTCTATGATTCTATAATTCCATAATTCCATGATTCTATAATTCCATAATTCCATGATTCTATAATTCCATGATTCTATGATTCTATAATTCCATGATTCTATGATTCTATGATTCTATAATTCCATGATTCTATGATTCTATAATTCCATGATTCCATGATTCTATAATTCCAAAATTCCATGATTCTATGATTCTATGTTTCTATAATTCTATGATTCTATAATTCCATAATTCCATGATTCTATAATTCCAAAATTCTATGATTCTATAATTCCATGATTCTATGATTCTATGATTCTATAATTCCATGATTCTATGATTCTATAATTCCATGATTCCATGATTCTATAATTCCAAAATTCCATGATTCTATGATTCTATGTTTCTATAATTCTATGATTCTATAATTCCATAATTCCATGATTCTATAATTCCAAAATTCTATGATTCTATAATTCCATAATTCTATGATTCTATGATTCTATAATTCCATGATTCTATGATTCTATAATTCCATGATTCCATGATTCTATAATTCCAAAATTCCATGATTCTATGATTCTATGTTTCTATAATTCTATGATTCTATAATTCCATAATTCCATGATTCTATAATTCCAAAATTCTATGATTCTATAATTCCAAAATTCTATGATTCTATAATTCCAAAATTCTATGATTCTATAATTCCATAATTCTATGATTCTATAATTCCAAAATTCTATGATTCTATAATTCCAAAATTCTATGATTCTATAATTCCAAAATTCTATGATTCTATAATTCCATAATTCTATGATTCTATAATTCCATGATTCTATGATTTTATGATTCTATAATTCCAAAATTCTATGATTCTATAATTCCATGATTCCATAATTCTATGATTCTATAATTCCATAATTCCATGATTCCATGATTCTATAATTCCATGATTCTATAATTCTATAATTCTATGATTCCATGATTATATAATTCCATGATTCTATAATTCTATGATTCCATGATTATATAATTCCATGATTCTATAATTCCATGATTCTATACTTCTATAATTCCATGATTCTATGATTTCTATAATTCTATAATTCTATGATTTCATGATTCTATAATTCCATGATTCTATAATTCTATAATTCTATGATTCTATAATTCTATGATTCTATAATTCCATAATTCTATGATTCTATAATTCCATAATCCCATGATTCCATGATACTATAATTCCAAAATTCCATGATTCTATAATTCCATAATTCCATAATTCTATGATTCTATAATTCCATGATTCTATGATTCTATAATTCCAAAATCCCATGATTCCATGATTCTATAATTCAAAAATTCTATGATTCTATAATTCCATGATTCCATAATTCTATGATTCTATAATTCCATGATTCTATGATTCTATAATTCCATAATTCCATGATTCCATGATTATATAATTCCATGATTCTATAATTCCAAAATTCTATGATTCTATAATTCCAAAATTCTATGATTCTATAATTCCATAATTCTATGATTCTATAATTCCAAAATTCTATGATTCTATAATTCCATAATTCTATGATTCTATAATTCCATAATCCCATGATTCCATGATTCTATAATTCCAAAATTCTATGATTCTATAATTCCATGATTCCATGATTCTATAATTCCATGATTCCATAATTCTATGATTCTATAATTCCAAAATTCTATGATTCTATAATTCCATAATTCTATGATTCTATAATTCCAAAATTCTATGATTCTATAATTCCATAATTCTATGATTCTATAATTCCATAATCCCATGATTCCATGATTCTATAATTCCATAATTCTATGATTCTATAATTCCATGATTCTATGATTCTATAATTCCATAATTCTATGATTCTATAATTCCATAATTCTATGATTCTATAATTCCATGATTCTATGATTCTATAATTCCATAATCCCATGATTCCATGATTCTATAATTCCAAAATTCTATGATTCTATAATTCCATGATTCCATAATTCTATGATTCTATAATTCCATGATTCCATAATTCTATAATTCCATAATTCTATGATTCTATAATTCCATGATTCTATAATTCCATGATTCTATAATTCCATGTTTCTATGATTCTATAATTCCATAATCCCATGATTCTATGATTCTATAATTCCATAATTCCATGATTCTATAATTCCATGATTCTATAATTCTATAATTCTATGATTCCATGATTATATAATTCCATGATTCTATAATTCCATGATTCTATACTTCTATAATTCCATGATTCTATGATTTCTATAATTCTATAATTCTATGATTTCATGATTCTATAATTCCATGATTCTATAATTCTATAATTCTATGATTCTATGATTCTATAATTCTATGATTCTATAATTCCATAATTCTATGATTCTATAATTCCATGATTCCATAATTCTATGATTCTATAATTCCATAATCCCATGATTCCATGATTCTATAATTCCAGAATTCTATGATTCTATAATTCCATGATTCTATAATTCCATGATTCTATAATTCCATGATTCCATGATTCTATAATTCCATGATTCTATGATTTTTTTCATTCTATAATTCTATGATTCCATGATTCTATAATTCCATGATTCTATAATTCCATGATTCCATGATTCCATGATTCCATGATTCTATAATTCCATGATTCTATAATTCCATGATTCTATGATTCTATAATTCCATGATTCTATAATTCCATGATTCTATAATTCTATAATTCTATGATTCCATGATTCTATAATTCCATGATTCTATGATTTTTTCATTCTATAATTCTATAATTCTATAATTCCATGATTCTATAATTCCATGATTCTATAATTCCATGATTCTATGATTCTATGATTCCATGATTCCATGATTCTATAATTCCATGATTCTATGATTCCATGATTCCATGATTCTATAATTCCATGATTCTATGATTCTATGATTCCATGATTCCATGATTCTATAATTCCATGATTCTATGATTTTTTCATTCTATAATTCTATAATTCTATAATTCTATAATTCCATGATTCTATAATTCCATGATTCTATAATTCCATGATTCTATGATTCTATGATTCCATGATTCTATAATTCTATAATTCTATGATTCTATGATTCTATAATTCTATGATTCTATAATTCCATAATTCTATGATTCTATAATTCCATGATTCCATAATTCTATGATTCTATAATTCCATAATCCCATGATTCCATGATTCTATAATTCCAGAATTCTATGATTCTATAATTCCATGATTCTATAATTCCATGATTCTATAATTCCATGATTCCATGATTCTATAATTCCATGATTCTATGATTTTTTTCATTCTATAATTCTATGATTCCATGATTCTATAATTCCATGATTCTATAATTCCATGATTCTATGATTCTATGATTCCATGATTCCATGATTCTATAATTCCATGATTCTATAATTCCATGATTCTATAATTCCATGATTCTATGATTCTATAATTCCATGATTCTATAATTCCATGATTCTATAATTCTATAATTCTATGATTCCATGATTCTATAATTCCATGATTCTATGATTTTTTCATTCTATAATTCTATAATTCTATAATTCTATAATTCCATGATTCTATAATTCCATGATTCTATAATTCCATGATTCTATGATTCTATGATTCCATGATTCCATGATTCTATAATTCCATGATTCTATAATTCCATGATTCTATGATTCTATAATTCCATGATTCTATAATTCCATGATTCTATAATTCTATAATTCTATGATTCCATGATTCTATAATTCCATGATTCTATGATTTTTTTCATTCTATAATTCTATGATTCCATGATTCTATAATTCCATGATTCTATGATTTTTTCATTCTATAATTCTATAATTCTATAATTCTATAATTCCATGATTCTATAATTCCATGATTCTATAATTCCATGATTCTATGATTCTATGATTCCATGATTCCATGATTCTATAATTCCATGATTCTATAATTCCATGATTCTATGATTCTATAATTCCATGATTCTATAATTCCATGATTCTATAATTCTATAATTCTATGATTCCATGATTATATAATTCCATGATTCTATAATTCCATGATTCTATACTTCTATAATTCCATGATTCTATGATTTCTATAATTCTATAATTCTATGATTCCATGATTCTATAATTCTATAATTCTATGATTCTATGATTCTATAATTCTATGATTCTATAATTCCATAATTCTATGATTCTATAATTCCATAATTCTATGATTCTATAATTCCATGATTCCATAATTCTATGATTCTATAATTCCATAATTCTATGATTCTATAATTCCATGATTCCATAATTCCATGATTCTATAATTCCATGATTCTATAATTCCATAATTCTATGATTCTATAATTCCATAATTCTATGATTTTATAATTCCATGATTCTATAATTCCATGATTCCATGAATGTATAATTCTATGATTCCATGATTCCATGATTCTATAATTCCATGATTCTATGATTTTTTCATTCTATAATTCTATGATTTCATGATTCTATAATTCCATGATTCCATGATTCTATAATTCCATGATTCTATGATTTTTTCATTCTATAATTCTATGATTCCATGATTCTATAATTCCATGATTCTATGATTTTTTCATTCTATAATTCTATGATTCTATAATTCTATAATTCCATGATTCTATAATTCCATGATTCTATGATTCTATGATTCCATGATTCCATGATTCTATAATTCCATGATTCTATAATTCCATGATTCTATAATTCTATAATTCCATGATTCTATAATTCCATGATTCTATAATTCCATGATTCTATGATTCTATAATTCCATGATTCTATAATTCTATGATTCTATAATTCTATAATTCCATGATTCTATAATTCCATGATTCTATGATTCTATGATTCCATGATTCCATGATTCTATAATTCTATAATTCCATGATTCTATAATTCCATGATTCTATGATTCTATAATTCCATGATTCTATAATTCCATGATTCTATAATTCTATAATTCTATGATTCCATGATTATATAATTCCATGATTCTATAATTCCATGATTCTATAATTCCATGATTCTATGATTCTATAATTCCATGATTCTATAATTCCATGATTCTATAATTCTATAATTCTATGATTCCATGATTATATAATTCCATGATTCTATAATTCCATGATTCTATACTTCTATAATTCCATGATTCTATGATTTCTATAATTCTATAATTCTATGATTTCATGATTCTATAATTCCATGATTCTATAATTCTATAATTCTATGATTCTATGATTCTATAATTCTATGATTCTATAATTCCATAATTCTATGATTCTATAATTCCATAATTCTATGATTCTATAATTCCATGATTCCATAATTCTATGATTCTATAATTCCATAATTCCATGATTCCATGATTCTATAATTCCAGAATTCTATGATTCTATAATTCCATGATTCTATAATTCCATGATTCTATAATTCCATAATTCTATGATTCTATAATTCCATAATTCTATGATTTTATAATTCCATGATTCTATAATTCCATGATTCCATGAATGTATAATTCTATGATTCCATGATTCCATGATTCTATAATTCCATGATTCTATGATTTTTTCATTCTATAATTCTATGATTTCATGATTTTATAATTCCATGATTCCATGATTCTATAATTCCATGATTCTATAATTCTATAATTCTATGATTCCATGATTATATAATTCCATGATTCTATAATTCCATGATTCTATACTTCTATAATTCCATGATTCTATGATTTCTATAATTCTATGATTTCATGATTCTATAATTCCATGATTCTATAATTCTATAATTCTATGATTCTATGATTCTATAATTCTATGATTCTATAATTCCATAATTCTATGATTCTATAATTCCATGATTCCATAATTCTATGATTCTATAATTCCATAATCCCATGATTCCATGATTCTATAATTCCAGAATTCTATGATTCTATAATTCCATGATTCTATAATTCCATGATTCTATAATTCCATAATTCTATGATTCTATAATTCCATAATTCTATGATTTTATAATTCCATGATTCTATAATTCCATGATTCCATGAATGTATAATTCTATGATTCCATGATTCCATGATTCTATAATTCCATGATTCTATGATTTTTTCATTCTATAATTCTATGATTTCATGATTCTATAATTCCATGATTCCATGATTCTATAATTCCATGATTCTATGATTTTTTCATTCTATAATTCTATGATTCCATGATTCTATAATTCCATGATTCTATGATTTTTTCATTCTATAATTCTATGATTCTATAATTCTATAATTCCATGATTCTATAATTCCATGATTCTATGATTCTATGATTCCATGATTCCATGATTCTATAATTCCATGATTCTATAATTCCATGATTCTATAATTCCATGATTCTATAATTCTATAATTCCATGATTCTATAATTCCATGATTCTATGATTCTATAATTCCATGATTCTATAATTCTATGATTCTATAATTCTATAATTCCATGATTCTATAATTCCATGATTCTATGATTCTATGATTCCATGATTCCATGATTCTATAATTCTATAATTCCATGATTCTATAATTCCATGATTCTATGATTCTATAATTCCATGATTCTATAATTCCATGATTCTATAATTCTATAATTCTATGATTCCATGATTATATAATTCCATGATTCTATAATTCCATGATTCTATAATTCCATGATTCTATGATTCTATAATTCCATGATTCTATAATTCTATGATTCCATGATTATATAATTCCATGATTCTATAATTCCATGATTCTATACTTCTATAATTCCATGATTCTATGATTTCTATAATTCTATGATTTCATGATTCTATAATTCCATGATTCTATAATTCTATAATTCTATGATTTCATGATTCTATAATTCCATGATTCTATAATTCTATAATTCTATGATTCTATAATTCTATAATTCTATGATTCTATAATTCCATAATTCTATGATTCTATAATTCCATGATTCCATAATTCTATGATTCTATAATTCCATAATCCCATGATTCCATGATTCTATAATTCCAGAATTCTATGATTCTATAATTCCATGATTCTATAATTCCATGATTCTATAATTCCATAATTCTATGATTCTATAATTCCATAATTCTATGATTTTATAATTCCATGATTCTATAATTCCATGATTCCATGAATGTATGATTCTATAATTCCATGATTCCATGATTCTATAATTCCATGATTCTATGATTTTTTCATTCTATAATTCTATGATTTCATGATTCCATGATTCTATAATTCCATGATTCCATGATTCCATGATTCCATGATTCTATAATTCCATGATTCTATAATTCCATGATTCTATAATTCTATAATTCCATGATTCTATAATTCCATGATTCTATGATTCTATAATTCCATGATTCTATAATTCTATGATTCTATAATTCTATAATTCCATGATTCTATAATTCCATGATTCTATGATTCTATGATTCCATGATTCCATGATTCTATAATTCTATAATTCCATGATTCTATAATTCCATGATTCTATAATTCCATGATTCTATAATTCTATAATTCTATGATTCCATGATTATATAATTCCATGATTCTATAATTCCATGATTCTATAATTCCATGATTCTATACTTCTATAATTCCATGATTCTATGATTTCTATAATTCTATAATTCTATGATTTCATGATTCTATAATTCCATGATTCTATAATTCTATAATTCTATGATTCCATGATTATATAATTCCATGATTCTATGATTCTATAATTCTATGATTCTATAATTCCATGATTCTATAATTCCACGATTCTATGATTCTATAATTATATAATTCCATGATTCTATAATTCCATGATTCTATAATTCTATGATTCTATGATTCCATGATTCCATGATTCTATAATTCTATAATTCCATGATTCTATAATTCCAAGATTCTATGATTCTATAATTCCATGATTCTATAATTCCATGATTCTATGATTCTATGATTCCATGATTCCATGATTCTATAATTCTATAATTCCATGATTCTATAATTCCATGATTCTATAATTCTATAATTCTATGATTCTATGATTCCATGATTATATAATTCCATGATTCTATAATTCCATGATTCTATACTTCTATAATTCCATGATTCTATGATTTCTATAATTCTATAATTCTATGATTTCATGATTCTATAATTCCATGATTCTATAATTCTATAATTCCATGATTCTATGATTCTATAATTCTATGATTCTATAATTCCATGATTCTATAATTCCACGATTCTATGATTCTATAATTATATAATTCCATGATTCTATAATTCCATGATTCTATAATTCCATGATTCTATACCTCAATAATTCCATGATTCTATGATTCTATAATTCCATGATTCTATAATTCCATGATTCCATAATTCCATGATTCTATAATTCCATGATTCTATAATTCTATAATTCTATGATTCCATGATTATATAATTCCATGATTCTATAATTCCATGATTCTATACTTCTATAATTCCATGATTCTATGATTTCTATAATTCTATAATTCTATGATTCCATGATTATATAATTCCATGATTCTATGATTCTATAATTCCATGATTCTATAATTCCATGATTCTATAATTCCATGATTCTATAATTCTATAATTCTATGATTCCATGATTATATAATTCCATGATTCTATAATTCTATGATTCTATGATTTCTATAATTCTATGATTCTATAATTATATAATTCCATGATTCTATGATTCTATAATTCCATTATTCTATAATTCCATGATTCTATAATTCCATGATTCTATAATTCTATAATTCTATGATTCCATGATTATATAATTCCATGATTCTATAATTCCATGATTCTATGATTTCTATAATTCTATGATTCTATAATTCCATGATTCTATAATTCCATGATTCTATAATTCTATAATTCTATGATTCCATGATTATATAATTCCATGATTCTATAATTCCATGATTCTATAATTCTATAATTCCATGATTCTATGATTTCTATAATTCTATAATTCTATGATTTCATGATTCTATAATTCCATGATTCTATGATTTCTATAATTCTGTAATTTCATGATTCTATAATTCCATGATTCTATGATTTCTATAATTCTATGATTCTATGATTCCATGATTCTATGATTCCATGATTCCATGATTCTATAATTCTATAATTCCATGATTCTATAATTCCACGATTCTATAATTCCATGATTTCATGATTCCACGATTTCATGATTCTCTAATTCCATGATTCTATGATTTCTATAATTCTATAATTCCATGATTCTATAATTCTATAATTCCATGATTCTATAATTCCATGATTCTATGATTTCTATAATTCTATGATTCCATGATTCCATGATTGTATAATTCCATGATTCCATGATTCCATGATTCTATAATTCTATGAATCTATAATTCCATGTTTCTATAATTCCATGATTCCATGATTCTATAATTCCATGATTCCATAATTTTTTCATTCTATAATTCTATGATTTCATGATTCTATAATTCCATGATTCTATGATTCTATGATTTCTATAATTCTATAATTCTATGATTCCATGATTCCATGATTCTATAATTCCATGATTCTATGATTTTTTCATTCTATAATTCTATGATTTCTTGATTCTATGATTCCATGATTCCATGATTCTATAATTCCATAATTCTATGAATCTATAATTCCATGATTCTTTAATTCTATGATTCCATAATTCTATAATTCCATGATTCTATAATTCTATGAATCTATAATTCCATGTTTCTATAATTCCATGATTCCATGATTCTATAATTCCATGATTCCATAATTTTTTCATTCTATAATTCTATGATTTCATGATTCTATAATTCCATGATTCTATGATTTCTATAATTATATGATTCCATGAATGTATAATTCTATGATTCCATGATTCCATGATTCTATAATTCCATGATTCTATGATTTTTTCATTCTATAATTCTATGATTTCATGATTCTATAATTCCATGATTCTATATTTTCTATAATTCCATGATTCTATGATTTCTATGATTTCTATTATTCTATAATTCCATGATTCTATAATTCCATGATTCTATAATTCCATGATTCCATGATTCCATGATTCCATGATTCCATGATTCTATGATTCCATGATTCTATAATTCTATAATTCCACGATTCGATAATTCCACGATTCGATAATTCCACGATTCGATAATTCCACGATTCGATAATTCCACGATTTGATAATTCCACGATTCGATAATTCCACGATTCGATAATTCCACGATTCTATAATTCTATAATTCCATGATTCTATAATTCCATGATTCTATAATTCCATGATTTCATGATTCCATGATTTCATGATTCTCTAATTCCATGATTCTATGATTTCTATAATTCTATTATTCCATGATTCTATAATTCTATAATTCCATGATTCTATAATTCCATGATTCTATGATTTCTATAATTCTATGATTCTATGATTTTTTCATTCTATAATTCTATGATTTCATGATTCTATAATTCCATGATTCTATGATTTCTATAATTCCATGATTCTATGATTTCTATAATTCTATAATTCCATGATTCTATAATTCTATAATTCCATGATTCTATAATTCTATGATTCCATGATTCCATGATTGTATAATTCTATGAATCTATAATTCCATGATTCTATCATTCTATAATTCCATGATTCCATAATTTTTTCATTCTATAATTCCATGATTTCATGATTCTATAATTCCATGATTCTATGATTTCTATAATTCTATGATTCCATGATTCCATGATTCCATGAATGTATAATTCTATGATTCTATAATTCCATGATTCTATGATTTTTTCATTCTATAATTCTATAATTCCATGATTCTATGATTTCTATAATTCCATGATTCTATGATTTCTATAATTCTATAATTCCATGATTCTATAATTCTATGATTCCATGATTCTATGATTGTATAATTCTATGAATCTATAATTCCATGATTCTATAATTCCATGATTCCATAATTTTTTCATTCTATAATTCTATGATTTCATGATTATATAATTCCATGATTCTATGAATCTATAATTCCATGATTCTATAATTCCATGATTCCATAATTTTTTCATTCTATAATTCTATGATTTCATGATTCTATAATTCCATGATTCTATGATTTCTATAATTCCATGATTCCATGATTCCATGATTCTATAATTCCATAATTCTATGAATCTATAATTCCATGATTCTATAATTCTATGATTCCATGATTCTATAATTCCATAATTCTATAATTCCATGATTCCATGATTCTTTGATTCTTTGATTCTATCATTCTATATCTTACTGCAGTTATTCAGGGCCTTTGTGAGGCCGCCTGATATATTGTGTACAATTTTGCTCTCCTTACCTGTGAAAGGATGTCCTTGCCATAAGAGGGAGTACAACGAAGGTTCACCAGGCTGATTCCTGGGATGGCGGGATTGTGGTATGAGGAGAGATTGAGTGGACTAGGCCTGTATTCGAGTTTAGAAGAATGTTGAGGGACTGGGAGCCCTTTCGGTTGACGAAGACGGCCGAGTTGGATGTGCGGGGCACGCTGGACAATACGTGTGCAGTCCATGGCACCCTGCGCCATGGGGAAGCCAGCAATGCGGGCGAACCCTCGTGCTCGCTCGTTCTGCTTGTCCCCGTGGAGGGAGAAGGTGATGAACCTGTTCCTCATGAGGTACAGTGCGTCTCTGACCTCCCTTATGCAGCAGTTGTGGCTGCACCAGTTGACATATCTCGGTGATGGCTCCCTTGGTGAACCTCAGGTGGCAGATGCAATCCTCCTCGTCCTCCGTCTCCTCGCAGATTGACCCGCTGGGCGTGGCCTCTCTGCAAGCTCCCAGTCGTGGTCAATGCCCAGCGGGAGGCCCTAGCAGAATGGTGTTCAGCCACGGTAAGGCATTGTCTGCCGTAGCACTCCCAAATATACTCCAGGGACTCTCAATAAGAATTGGGAGCTCCATCAGCAGCCAGAAGCAGTAATCCAGCTACTAACCTGCAACACCTGTATGGTCCCTTTAAATAGTGCCCCGCCCACCAAACCAGTGCTATTTAAAGGGACCATGCAGGATTTGGATGGTTGGATTATTGCTTCCAGACATTTGTAACCATTTTTGGAGGTCTCCTGGACTTCAATACTAGGACGCGGGGACATAGCCTAACATTGAGAGCCAGGACGTGCAGGAGTGAAGTTAGGAAATGCTTCTACACGCAAAGGATGGGAGATGTTTGGAACGCTCTTCTGCAGACGGCAGATGATGCCAGCTCACTCGCGAATGTTAAATCTGAGATTGATAGATTTCTGTGAACCAATGGACATGGGGCTAAGGCGGGTATATGGAGTTAGGTCACAGGTCCACCATGATCTCATTGAACGGCGGAACAGGCTAAATGCCACTGCCACTTGCTGCCTCCTGATATGCGCCACCTTCTCCTGCAAGAAAGCGGGACCTGTGTCTGGGTGATGTGCCTGTCATGGTTGAATAGCTGCCAGTGTGTGTGTGGCCTGTGAGTTGTGGGTGGGTAACGTGTGAGGGTGAGAGGAAGCATCTGGTTGGAAGAGTTGAGTACTGATGGAAAGAGTTTATTGGTATGTGGGTGATGGGGGGGCGTAGTGCGTGGTGCAGTTGGTAGGAGGCGCCACTTGACAGTTGAGCTCGCTCACCTTGACCACTCATGTCAGAGCATTGAACTTCTTCCTGCACCGCATCCATGTTGAGAAACATCCTCCCTTTAAGAGATTGAGCTCCCCCTGCTGATGGAAGGTGCGAGTTGCAAGGCCCGGAACGGAACGTCAATTGCAGGTGAGTCCTCGGGCCGGCCGAAACTTGCGTCCTACCTGCGCAGGGGTCATTGGACGTGGG
Organism: Heptranchias perlo; assembly: GCF_035084215.1. Taxonomy (NCBI): domain Eukaryota; kingdom Metazoa; phylum Chordata; class Chondrichthyes; order Hexanchiformes; family Hexanchidae; genus Heptranchias; species Heptranchias perlo. The sequence continues at coordinate 42,563 of NW_027139441.1, read as the reverse complement.
GTAATAGCGCATCACGCTACCCGCGCCCAAAAACGGCCCTTATCCAATATCTTTCCCCCCCTATAATTCTATGATTCTCTCATTCTACGAGAACATAAGTGACATCAGAAATAGGAGCAGGAGTAGGCCATTCGGCCCCTCGAGCCTGCTCCGCCATCCAATCAGATCATGGCCGATCTTCGACCTCAACTCCACTTTCCCGCCCGATCCCCGTATCCCTCGATTCCCCGAGAGTCCAGAAATCCATCCATCTCAGCCTTGAATATACTCGACGACCGAGCGTCCACAGCCCTCTGGGGGAGAGAATTCCAAAGATTCACAACCCTCCGAGTGAAGAAATTCCTCCTCATCTCAGTCTTGGATGGCCGACCCCTTATCCAGAGACTATGCCCCCTGGTTCTAGACTCTCCAGCCAGGGGGAAACAGCCTCTCAGCATCTACCCTTTCAAGCCCCCCTCAGAATCTTATATGTTTCAATGAGATCACCTCTCATTCTTCTGAACTCCAGAGAGTATCGGCCCATTCTACTCAATCTCTCCTCATAGGACAACCCTCTCATCCCAGGAATCAATCGAGTGAACCTTCGTTGCACCGCCTCTAAGGCGAGTATCTCCTTCCTTCGATAAGGAGATCAAAACTCTACACAGTACTCCAGGTGAGGTCTCACCAAAGCCCTGTACAATTGTAGTAAGACTTCCTTACTCTTGTACTCCAATCCCCTTGCAATAAAGACCAACATACCATTTGCCTTCCTAATTACTTGATGTACCTGCAGCTTGTTTATTTACAGATGCCCACCCCGAGGGACGGCCAGAGAAAGAAGAGATACCGATATATATGTATATATGTCGAACGTGCTCTCACCCGCCATCTGCTGAATCTCGAAGGCCATAACAGGAACCCATTCGGGTCGCTCCTCCCGAACAGGTCATCGGTGCAGACGTCACAGTCGTGTTTCCCGGCCCAGGTCCAGACGGGGATGAAGAACGAGTCGTCCTGGGTCATGTTCCTGATCTCTGTCTCCAGGTACAGGAGGTACATCTTGTGCCAGCCGAGGAATCCGCTGGAGCGGTGGGCAAAGGGCGTGCTGCTCACCCCCAGGGTCTTGGCACAGAGGTAGTGCATCCAGTGCGCCACGTTGTAGACGGACGCCTGTCGGAAGACCAGCTGCGAGCCCGCGCGGTCGCTCTCGCTGGCGTAGATGACGTACCTGGCGCTGAGGGTCGTCTTCGACTGGTGCAGCCGGTCGACAAAGATCCGGCGCTCTCTCCGCGACATGGCGGCCAGGTCTCGGCGCACCACCACGTGCTTCTCCTGGCAGGCCGTCCCCCTCCAGCCCGGCTGGCACTCGCCGCAGTCGGCGCCCGCAAAGTTCCCGCTGCAGACGCACATGCGGACGAAGAAGTAGGAGGGCCACCAGAGGCGGAAGTCCCAGACGTTCGGGCGTTCACGCTCCCTCTCCGCCCTCTCGCTCTCCCCCTCCGTCATTATGTCCTGGCACCGCCCACGGCCCGAGCTCTGGCCGCAGGGCGAGCCGTCCTGCCACGCGGCCGGGCAGCATTCGCCCCTCCGCAAGTTCGTGACGCTGGCGCAACGGATGGGGATCTGGGCCCGGGCCACGCCCAGGAGGAGCAGCAGCGAGCACACCAGCCTGAACATCTGGGGCATCCAAGATCCGAAGCAGCTGTGCGTCTCGGGGCGCCTTGTGTTGCATCTGGCGACGGGCTGGGGCTTTATATCGGCTGCGTCTTGTTGCCGGGTCCTGAGGATTGTGATCTGGGCCAACGCCAGAGATTAGGATCAAGAACCTTCGAAGAGCAGGAACTTGCTGTTTTCTTCTCTCTTGGCGTCGGCCTCTCGACATCCTGCTTGGCTCCCGGACAGAATCTCTGCCTGCTAGCCCCCCCGCCCCCCCACTCCTTTCCTCTCTTCTGCATCGCTGGTCTCTCAGCCGTTCCCCCAACCCTCTCTGAAACCGGGCCAAAGGACGGTGGGGGATTTGGCGATGGTAATGCCATTGAATGCCAAGGGGAGGTGGTCAGACTCTCTCTCTCTCTCTCTCTCTCGTTGGAGATGGTGGCATCGCCAAACCATACTTGGCGATGGACATTGAAGTCCCCCACCCAGAGTCCATTCTGTGCCCTTGCTACCCCCTCAGTGCTTCCTCCAAGAGGTGCTCGACATGGAGGAGGACTGATTCATCAGCTGAGGGAGGGCGGTAGGTGGTGATCAGCAGGAGGTTTCCTTGCCCATGTTTGAACCCAGGCCCATGAGACGTCATAGGGGCTGGGGTCAACGATGAGGACTCCCAGGGCCACTCCCTCCGGACTGTAGACCAGCGTGCCCCCCAACCTCTGGTGGGTCTGTCCTGCCGGTGGGACAGGACATACCCAGGGATATGGCGAGGGGGGGGAGTCTGGGCTGTTGGCTGATAGCCATCCATCGAAACATAGAAAATAGGAGCAAGAGTGGGCCATTCGGCCTGTCAGTCCAGCCATCTCAGGAACCTCCCCACAACACTCCAGATACTCACAATCGCACCTACGTTGGGCTCTTGCTAGACTAGTCTGAGGGACCACCGCGGTCCCCAGAAGTTAGTGAGGAAGGTTTTATACAATCTCTCCCTGTGGAGACTTCCCCACCTCCGCAACTTCCTCCAACCCCACACCGCCAGGGAGCGTCCCTCTTCGACGCGGAGGCCACACTTAGGAATTGGAGGCCATTCGGCCCCTCGATTCTGTTGCCCCTTTCATTCAATCAGGTCATGGCGGCTCTGCACCCCAACTCCATTTCCCCGCCTTTGCTCCGTATCCCAACAAAAAAAAATCTATCGATCGCAGTCTCGAAAGCTCCAATGGGACCCCCAAGACCTACAGCCTTTTTGGGGGCAGGAGAGTTCCAGATTTCCCCCTCCCCTTTGGGTGAAGAAATGCTTCCCGACATCACCCCTGAACGGCCGAGCTCTGACCAAAAGCTCGGTCAAAGAGGGAGGGTTTAAGGAGGGTCTTAAAGGAGGGGAGAGAGAGAGAGAGGGGGGAGAGGTCTAGGGAGGGAATTCCAGAGCTCAGGCCAATGGTGGGGCGAAGGGAGAAGGGGATGGACAAGAGGCCGGAATCGGAGGAGGGCAGGGATCTCGGAGGGTCGTAGGGGGCTGGAGGAGGTTACAGAGATAGGGAGGGAGGAGCGAGGGGCCGTGGAGGGATTTGAACAGGAGGATGGAGACCGGGAGGCAGTGTAGGTCCAGCGAGCTCAGGGGAGGGGGGTGATGGGTGAACGGGACTTGGTGCGAGTTAGGGTACGGCGGGGGTGGGGGGGCAGCAGAGAGTATCGGATGAGCTGATGGAGGGTGGGAGGTGAGGAGAGCGTAGGGAGCAGTCGAGCCCGTGAGGATGACGCAGGGCACGGGCGAGGGTTCAGCAGCAGATGAGCTGAGGCAGGGCCTTTTGTTCTGGACCACTGGTGGGCCGTTTAAAATGGCAGCAACAGCCGGAGGTCAGACGGGGACGCAGGTCACGGGCAATCACTGAGAGAATGCTCAGGACCCCCACATCCTCAAACTGCGATCAAAACAATCCGATTCCTCCAGACATTAAACAAACCAGAGGTGTCCTCAGTGGGTCGGTAGGTGGGTGACTCCCTCCCTCTCTCTGTCTGTCTGTCTGTCTGTCTCTCCCCCTCTCTGTCCCGTCTCTCTCTCTCTCTCTCCCCCTCCCTGTCTGGTCTCTCTCTCTCTCTCTCTCTCCCCTCCCTGTCTGGTCTCTCTCTCTCTCTCTCCCCCTCCCTGTCTGGTCTCTCTCTCTCTCTCTCCCCCTCCCTGTCTGATCTCTCTCTCTCTCTCTCTCCCCCCCTCCCTGTCTGGTCTCTCTCTCTCTCTCCCTCCCTGTCTGGTCTCTCTCTCTCTCTCTCTCCCTCCCTGTCTGGTCTCTCTCTCTCTCTCCCCCTCCCTGTCTGGTCTCTCTCTCTCTCTCTCTCTCTCCCCCTCCCTGTCTGGTCTCTCTCTCTCTCTCTCCCCCTCCCTGTCTGGTCTCTCTCTCTCTCTCTCTCTCCCCCTCCCTGTCTGGTCTCTCTCTCTCTCCCCCTCCCTGTCTGGTCTCTCTCTCTCTCTCTCTCCCCCTCCCTGTCTGGTCTCTCTCTCTCTCTCCCCCTCCCTGTCTGGTCTCTCTCTCTCTCTCTCTCTCCCCCTCCCTGTCTGGTCTCTCTCTCTCTCTCTCTCTCCCCCTCCCTGTCTGGTCTCTCTCTCTCTCTCTCTCTCCCCCTCCCTGTCTGGTCTCTCTCTCTCTCTCTTCCCCCTCCCTGTCTGGTCTCTCTCTCTCTCTCTCTCTCCCCCTCCCTGTCTGGTGTCTCGCTCTCTTCCCCTCCCTGTCTGGTCTCTCTCTCTCTCTCTCCCCCTCCCTGTCTGGTGTCTCTCTCTCTCTCTCCCCCTCCCTGTCCCGTCTCTCTCTCTCTCTCCCCCTCCCTGTCCCGTCTCTCTCTCTCTCTCCCCCCTCCCTGTCTGGTCTCTCTCTCTCTCTCCCCCTCCCTGTCTGGTCTCTCTCTCTCTCTCTCTCCCCCTCCCTGTCTGGTCTCTCTCTCTCTCTCTCCCCCTCCCTGTCTGGTGTCTCTCTCTCTCCCCCTCCCTGTCTGGTCTCTCTCTCTCCCCCTCCCTGTCTGGTGTCTCTCTCTCTCCCCCTCCCTGTCTGGTCTCTCTCCCCCCCTCCCTGTCTGGTCTCTCTCTCTCTCTCTCTCACTCTCTCACCCCACCTCCCTGTCTGGTCTCTCTCTCTCTCTCTCTCCCCCTCCCTGTCTGGTCTCTCTCTCTCTCTCTCTCTCTCCCCCCATCCCTGTCTGGTCTCTCTCTCTCTCTCTCTCCCCCTCCCTGTCCGGTCTCTCTCTCTCTCTCTCTCTCTCTCTCCCCCTCCCTGTCCGGTGTCTCTCTCTCTCCCCCTCCCTGTCCCCCCTCTCTCTCTCTCCCCCTCCCTGTCCCGTCTCTCTCTCTCCCCCCCTCCCTGTCCCGTCTCTCTCTCTCCCCCTCCCTGTCCCGTCTCTCTCTCTCCCCCACCCTGTCCCCCCTCTCTCTCTCTCCCCCTCCCTGTCCCGTCTCTCTCTCTCCCCCTCCCTGTCCCGTCTCTCTCTCTCCCCCCCTCCCTGTCCCCTCTCTCTCTCTCCCCCCCTCCCTGTCCCCTCTCTCTCTCTCTCCCCCTCCCTGTCCCCTCTCTCTCTCTCCCCCCCTCCCTGTCCCCTCTCTCTCTCTCTCCCCCTCCCTGTCCCCTCTCTCTCTCTCTCCCCCTCCCTGTCCCCTGTCCCCTCTCTCCTCTCTCTCTCTCCCTGTCCCCTCTCTCTCTCCCTCCCCCTCCCCTCTCTCTCTCCCTCCCCCTCCCTGTCCCGCCTCTCTCTCTCTCTCTTTCTCCCCCTCCCTGTCCCTCCCTCCCTCCCTCGACCCCCTGAGGTGGTGAGAGGTCCTGTCGAGATACAGAGTCTGTCTTTTACACACAAACCTCTGAGAACACAGAGCACGTGTCAACAATAATCTGCAGCCAAGTCTGATTTTCCTGTGACGTTGCCTGATTTAAAAACTCAGGTGCTTTTCACGTGTGGCTCGGTAGCTGATCGATGACCTCAGTTATTACTTCTTTTCAAAACAAGATCACAAGCCACCTTGGCACATTGAGGCTGCTCACTCGCTGGCTCCGGCGGGCAGCCTTCCCCCCTCCGGGTCACCGCACACCAGGTGCTGCCAACGCTGAGAGTTCAGCCCACGCTGGGATCAGGGAAAAATGAAGGGCTCGCGGACGGTGAGAGGCGCCTGACTGAGAGTCTGATACATCACGGGTTAGATACAGAGTAAAGCTCCCTCTACACTGTCCCGTCAAACACTCCCAGGGTCAGGTACAGGGTTAGATACAGAGTAAAGCTCCCTCTACACTGTCCCATCAAACACTCCCAGGGTCAGGTACAGGGTTAGATACAGAGTAAAGCTCCCTCTACACTGTCCCATCAAACACTCCCAGGGTCAGGTACAGGGTTAGATACAGAGTAAAGCTCCCTCTACACTGTCCCATCAAACACTCCCAGGGCAGGTACAGGGTTAGATACAGAGTAAAGCTCCCTCTCCACTGTCCCGTCAAACACTCCCAGGGTCAGGTACAGGGTTAGATACAGAGTAAAGCTCCCTCTACACTGTCCCGTCAAACACTCCCAGGGTCAGGTACAGGGTTAGATACAGAGTAAAGCTCCCTCTACACTGTCCCATCAAACACTCCCAGGGTCAGGTACAGGGTTAGATACAGAGTAAAGCTCCCTCTACACTGTCCCATCAAACACTCCCAGGGCAGGTACAGGGTTAGATACAGAGTAAAGCTCCCTCTACACTGTCCCATCAAACACTCCCAGGGTCAGGTACAGGGTTAGATACAGAGTGAAGCTCCCTCTGCACTGTCCCGTCAAACACTCCCAGGGCAGGTACAGGGTTAGATACAGAGTGAAGCTCCCTCTACACTGTCCCATCAAACACTCCCGGGGCAGGTACAGCACAGGTTACATTTGCTCCCTTAAAAAAAGTCATAATATGAATAAAACCGGACGGACCACCCGGCATCGGACACGACAACGGCAAAACACCAAGCCCAGTCGACCCTGCAAGGTCCTCCTTACTAACATCTGGGGACTTGTGCCAAAATTGGGAGAGCTGTCCCACAGACTAGTCAAGCAACAGCCTGACATAGCCATACTCACAGAATCATATCTTTCAGCCAACGTCCCAGACTCTTCCATCACCATCCCTGGGTATGTCCTGTCCCACCGGCAGGACAGACCCACCAGAGGTGGCGGTACAGTGATATAGAGTCAGGAGGGAGTGGCCCTGGGAGTCCTCAACATTGACTCTGGACCCCATGAAATCTCATGGCATCAGGTCAAACATGGGCAAGGAAACCTCCTGCTGATTACCACCCACCGCCCTCCCTCAGCTGATGAATCAGTCCTCCTCCATGTTGAACACCACTTGGAGGAAGCAAGGGCACAAAATGTACTCTGGGTGGGGGACTTCAATGTCCATCACCAAGAGTGGCTCGGTAGCACCACTACTGACCGAGCTGGCCGAGTCCTGAAGGACATAGCTGCTAGACTGGGCCTGTGGCAGGTGGTGAGCGAACCAACACGAGGGAAAAACTTACTTGACCTCGTCCTCACCAATCTACCTGTCGTAGATGCATCTGTCCATGACAGTATTGGTAGGAGTGACCACCGCACAGTCCTCGTGGAGATGAAGTCCCGTCTTCGCACTGAGGACACCATCCAACGTGTTGTGTGGCACTACCACCGTGCTAAATGGGATAGATTCAGAACAGATCTAGCAGCTCAAAACTGGGCATCCATGAGGCGCTGTGGGCCATCAGCAGCAGCAGAATTGCATTCCAGCACAATCTGTAACCTCATGGCCCGGCATATTCCTCACTCTACCATTACCAACAAGCCAGGGGATCAACCCTGGTTCAATGAGGAGTGTAGAAGAGCATGCCAGGAGCAGCACCAGGCGTACCGAAAAATGAGGTGCCAACCTGGTGAAGCTACAACTCAGGACCACATGCATGCGAAACAGCGGAAGCAACATGCTATAGACAGAGTTAAGCAATTCCACAACCAACGGATCAGATCAAAGCTCTGCAGTCCTGCCACATCCAGTCGTGAATGGTAGTGGACAATTAAACAACTAACGGGAGGAGGAGGCTCTGCAAACATCCCCATCCTCAATGATGGCAGAGTCCAGCACGTGAGTGCAAAAGACAAGGCTGAAGCGTTTGCAACCATCTTCAGCCAGAAGTGCCGAGTGGATAATCCATCTCGGCCTCCTCCCGATATCCCCACCATCACGGAAGCCAGTCTTCAGCCAATTCGATTCACTCCACGTGATATCAAGAAACGGCTGAGTGCACTGGATACAGCAAATGCTATGGGCCCCGACAACGTCCCAGCTGTAGTGCTGAAGACTTGTGCTCCAGAACTAGCCGCGCCTCTAGCCAAGCTGTTCCAGTACAGCTACAACACTGGCATCTACCCGACAATGTGGAAAATTGCCCAGGTATGTCCTGTCCACAAAAAGCAGGACAAATCCAATCCGGCCAATTACCGCCCCATCAGTCTACTCTCAATCATCAGCCAAGTGATGGAAGGTGTCGTCGACAGTGCTATCAAGCGGCACTTACTCACCAATAACCTGCTCACCGATGCTCAGATTTGGGTTCCGCCAGGACCACTCGGCTCCAGACCTCATTCCAGCCTTGGTCCAAACATGGACAAAAGAGCTGAATTCCAGAGGTGAGGTGAGAGTGACTGCTCTTGACATCAAGGCAGCATTTGACCGAGTGTGGCACCAAGGAGCCCTAGTAAAACTGAAGTCAATGGGAATCAGGGGGAAAACTCTCCAGTGGCTGGAGTCACACCTAGCACAAAGGAAGATGGTAGTGGTTGTTGGAGGCCAATCATCTCAGCCCCAGGACATTGCTGCAGGAGTTCCTCAGGGCAGTGTCCTCGGCCCAACCATCTTCAGCTGCTTCATCAATGACCTTCCCTCCATCATAAGGTCAGAAATGGGGATGCTCGCTGATGACTGCACAGTGTTCAGTTCCATTCGCAACCCCTCAGATAATGAAGCAGTCCGAGCCCGCATGCAGCAAGACCTGGACAATATTCAGGCTTGGGCTGATAAGTGGCAAGTAACATTCACGCCAGATAAGTGCCAGGCAATGACCATCTCCAACAAGAGAGAGTCTAACCACCTCCCCTTGACATTCAACAGCATTACCATCGCCGAATCCCCCACCATCAACATCCTGGGAGTCACCATTGACCAGAAACTTAACTGGACCAGCCATATAAATACTGTGGCTACAAGAGCAGGTCAGAGGCTGGGTATTCTGCGGCGAGTGACTCACCTCCTGACTCCCCAAAATCTTTCCACCATCTACAAGGCACAAGTCAGGAGTGTGATGGAATACTCTCCACTTGCCTGGATGAGTGCAGCTCCAACAACACTCAAGAAGCTCGACACCATCCAGGTCAAAGCAGCCCGCTTGATTGGCACCCCATCCACCACCCTAAACATTCACTCCCTTCACCACCGGCGCACTGTGTCTGCAGTGTGGACCATCCACAGGATGCACTGCAGCAACTCGCCAAGGCTTCTTCGACAGCACCTCCCAAACCCGCGACCTCTACCACCTAGAAGGACAAGGGCAGCAGGCACATGGGAACAACACCACCTGCACGTTCCCCTCCGAGTCACACACCATCCCGACTTGGAAATATATCGGCCGTTCCTTCATCGTCGCTGGGTCAAAATCCTGGAACTCCCTTCCTGACAGCACTGTGGGAGAACCTTCACCACACGGACTGCAGTGGTTCAAGAAGGCGGCTCACCACCACCTTCTCAAGGGCAATTAGGGATGGGCAATAAATGTCGGCCTCGCCAGCGACGCCCACATCCCATGAACGAATAAAAAAAATTACAGAGTAAATCTCCCTCGACCATCTCCCAAAAAACACTCTCAGGAGAGGTACAGCACGGGTCAGAGACAGAGTAAAGTTCCCACTACACTGTCCCATCAAACACTCCCAGGGCAGGTACAGCACGGGTTAGATACAGAGTTAAGCTCCCTCTACAATGTCCCATGGAATAGAGGGAGCTTTACTGTGTATCTAACCCTGTACCTGCCCTGGGAGTGTTTGATGGGACAGTGTAGCGGGAGCTTTACTCTGTATCTAACCCTGTACCTGACCCTGGGAGTGTTTGATGGGACAGTGTAGAGGGAGCTTTACTCTGTATCTAACCCTGTACCTGCCCTGGGAGTGTTTGATGGGACAGTGTAGCGGGAGCTTTCCTCTGTATCTAACCCTGTACCTGCCCTGGGAGAGTTTGACGGGACAGTGTAGAGGGAGCTTTCCTCTGTATCTAACCCTGTACCTGCCCTGGGAGAGTTTGACGGGACAGTGTAGAGGGAGCTTTACTCAGTATCTAACCCTGTACCTGACCCTGGGAGTGTTTGATGGGACAGTGTGGAGGGAGCTTTACTCTGTATCTAACCCTGTACCTGCCCTGGGAGTGTTTGATGGGACAGTGTGGAGGGAGCTTTACTCTGTATCCAACCCTGTACCTGCTCCGGGAGTGTTTGATGGGACAGTGTAGAGGGAGCTTTACTCTGTATCGAACCCTGTACCTGCCCTGGGAGTGTTTGATGGGACAGTGTAGAGGGAGCTTTACTCTGTATCTAACCCTGTACCTGACCCTGGGAGTGTTTGATGGGACAGTGTAGAGGGAGCTTTACTCTGTATCTGACCCTGTACCTGCCCTGGGAGAGTTTGATGGGACAGTGTAGAGGGAGCTTTACTCTGTATCTAACCCTGTACTTGCCCTGGGAGTGTTTGATAGGACAGTGTAGAGGGAGCTTTACTCTGTATCTAACCCTGTACCTGCCCTGGGAGTGTTTGATGGGACAGTGCAGAGGGAGCTTTACTCTGTATCTAACCCTGTACCTGCCCTGGGAGAGTTTGATGGGACAGTGTAGAGGGAGCTTTACTCTGTATCTAACCCTGTACCTGCCCTGGGAGTGTTTGATGGGACAGTGTAGAGGGAGTTTTACTCTGTATCTAACCCTGTACCTGACCCTGGGAGAGTTTGATGGGACAGTGTGGAGGGAGCTTCACTCTGTATCTAACCCTGTACCTGACCCTGGGAGAGTTTGATGGGACAGTGTAGAGGGAGCTTTACTCTGTATCTAACCCTGTACCTGACCCTGGGAGAGTTTGATGGGACAGTGTAGAGGGAGCTTTACTCTGTATCTAACCCTGTACCTGACCCTGGGAGAGTTTGATGGGACAGTACTGGGGACCATGATAATCTTGATTTGAGGAGAATTCTTGCCCCATTAAATGAATTTCCTTGAAGATGAGCAGAATCCCTTGCGATCGGGCCTGTGATGTGACGGAGAATTTTCGAGCAAAGAAGCTGGTTGAGATTTTGGAGAGCCCGTCCTTGGCGTCAGTGAGCTCCCTTTCACACCCCAGGGACTGAGAGAGAGAGACAGAGTGAGGGAGGGAAGGACGTGAGTGGAGGGTGGGTGCGACTCGGCCTATCTTGCCCACCCCTTCCGAGCTCCTCGAATCCCTTCCTGCCCTGTGTGGCCATTCTGGGGGGAGGTTGCACTGACCCATGACCTGTCTGATCGTCTGACCCCTGGGGTGAAAGGTCAGAGTGCTGGCCCTCGTACGCCTCCCTCCCCCCATTCCCTGACCCAGTTTGGATCCCAAGCGGAATTTTCGGACGTGACAAGCAGCAATTCCCCATTCCCCGCCCCTCCCCTCCAGGGAATATTTTCCACCAGTAATTTCTGTACGGACATAAATTCAGAGCTGACAGAGAGTTCAGTCCAAATATAAAAAATCAGCGATAAGATCAGACAGGAACAGGCTGACCTGCGAAAGAGAGAGATACAGCACAACAAACACTCCCAGGGCAGGTACAGGGTTAGATACAGAGTAAAGCTCCCTCTACACTGTCCCATCAAACACCCCCAGGGTCAGGTACAGGGTTAGATACAGAGTAAAGCTCCCTCTACACTGTCCCATCAAACACTCCCAGGGCAGGTACAGGGTTAGATACAGAGTAAAGCTCCCTCTACACTGTCCCATCAAACACTCCCAGGGCAGGTACAGGGTTAGATACAGAGTAAAGCTCCCTCTACACTGTCCCATCAAACACTCCCAGGGTCAGGTACAGGGTTAGATGCAGAGTAAAGCTCCCTCTGCACTGTCCCGCCAAACACTCCCAGAGCAGGTACAGGGTTAGATACAGAGTAAAGCTCCCTCTACACTGTCCCATCAAACACTCCCAGAGCAGGTACAGGGTTAGATACAGAGTAAAGCTCCCTCTGCACTGTCCCATCAAACACTCCCAGGGCAGGTAGAGGGTTAGATACAGAGTAAAGCTCCCTCTACACTGTCCCATCAAACACTCCCGGGGCAGGTACAGGGTTAGATACAGAGTAAAGCTCCCTCTACACTGTCCCATCAAACACTCCCAGGGCAGGTACGGGGTTAGATACAGAGTAAAGCTCCCTCTACACTGTCCCGTCAAACACTCCCAGGGTCAGGTACAGGGTTAGATACAGAGTAAAGCTCCCTCTACACTGTCCCATCAAACACTCCCGGGGCAGGTACAGGGTTAGATACAGAGTAAAGCTCCCTCTACACTGTCCCGTCAAACACTCCCAGGGTCAGGTACAGGGTTAGATACAGAGTAAAGCTCCCTCTACACTGTCCCATCAAACACTCCCAGGGTCAGGTACAGGGTTAGATACAGAGTAAAGCTCCCTCTACACTGTCCCATCAAACACTCCCAGGGTCAGGTACAGGGTTAGATACAGAGTAAAGCTCCCTCTACACTGTCCCATCAAACACTCCCAGGGCAGGTACAGGGTTAGATACAGAGTAAAGCTCCCTCTACACTGTCCCGTCAAACACTCCCAGGGTCAGGTACAGGGTTAGATACAGAGTAAAGCTCCCTCTACACTGTCCCATCAAACACTCCCAGGGTCAGGTACAGGGTTAGATACAGAGTAAAGCTCCCTCTACACTGTCCCATCAAACACTCCCAGGGTCAGGTACAGGGTTAGATACAGAGTAAAGCTCCCTCTACACTGTCCCATCAAACACTCCCAGGGTCAGGTACAGGGTGAGATACAGAGTAAAGCTCCCTCTGCACTGTCCCGTCAAACACTCCCAGGGCAGGTACAGGGTTAGATACAGAGTAAAGCTCCCTCTACACTGTCCCATCAAACACTCCCAGGGCAGGTAGAGGGTTAGATACAGAGTAAAGCTCCCTCTACACTGTCCAATCAAACACTCCCTGGGCAGGTACAGGGTTAGGTACAGAGTAAAGCTCCCTCTACACTGTCCCATCAAACACTCCCGGGGCAGGTACAGGGTTAGATACAGAGTAAAGCTCCCTCGACACCGTCCCATCAAACACTCCCAGGGCAGGTCCAGGGTTAGATACAGAGTAAAGCTCCCTCTACACTGTCCCATCAAACACTCCCAGGGCAGGTACAGGGTTAGATACAGAGTAAAGCTCCCTCGACACCGTCCCATCAAACACTCCCAGGGCAGGTCCAGGGTTAGATACAGAGTAAAGCTCCCTCTACACTGTCCCATCAAACACTCCCAGGGCAGGTACAGGGTTAGATACAGAGTAAAGCTCCCTCTACACTGTCCCGCCAAACACTCCCAGGTACAGGGTTAGATACAGAGTAAAGCTCCCTCTACACTGTCCCGTCAAACACTCCCAGGGCAGGTACAGGGTTAGATACAGAGTAAAGCTCCCTCGACACTGTCCCATCAAACACTCCCATGGTCAGGTACAGGGTTAGAGACAGAGTAAAGTTCCCTCCACACTGTCCCATCAAACACTCCCAGGGCAGGTACAGGGTTAGATACAGAGTAAAGCTCCCTCTACACTGTCCCATCAAACACTCCCAGGGCAGGTACAGGGTTAGATACAGAGTAAAGCTCCCTCTACACTGTCCCATCAAACACCCCCAGGGTCAGGTACAGGGTTAGATACAGAGTAAAGCTCCCTCTACACTGTCCCATCAAACACTCCCAGGGCAGGTACAGGGTTAGATACAGAGTAAAGCTCCCTCTACACTGTCCCATCAAACACTCCCAGGGCAGGTACAGGGTTAGATACAGAGTAAAGCTCCCTCTACACTGTCCCATCAAACACTCCCAGGGTCAGGTACAGGGTTAGATGCAGAGTAAAGCTCCCTCTGCACTGTCCCGCCAAACACTCCCAGAGCAGGTACAGGGTTAGATACAGAGTAAAGCTCCCTCTACACTGTCCCATCAAACACTCCCAGAGCAGGTACAGGGTTAGATACAGAGTAAAGCTCCCTCTGCACTGTCCCATCAAACACTCCCAGGGCAGGTAGAGGGTTAGATACAGAGTAAAGCTCCCTCTACACTGTCCCATCAAACACTCCCGGGGCAGGTACAGGGTTAGATACAGAGTAAAGCTCCCCTCTACACTGTCCCATCAAACACTCCCAGGGCAGGTTACGGGGTTAGATACAGAGTAAAGCTCCCTCTACACTGTCCCGTCAAACACTCCCAGGGTCAGGTACAGGGTTAGATACAGAGTAAAGCTCCCTCTACACTGTCCCATCAAACACTCCCGGGGCAGGTACAGGGTTAGATACAGAGTAAAGCTCCCTCTACACTGTCCCGTCAAACACTCCCAGGGTCAGGTACAGGGTTAGATACAGAGTAAAGCTCCCTCTACACTGTCCCATCAAACACTCCCAGGTCAGGTACAGGGTTAGATACAGAGTAAAGCTCCCTCTACACTGTCCCATCAAACACTCCCAGGGTCAGGTACAGGGTTAGATACAGAGTAAAGCTCCCTCTACACTGTCCCATCAAACACTCCCAGGGCAGGTACAGGGTTAGATACAGAGTAAAGCTCCCTCTACACTGTCCCGTCAAACACTCCCAGGGTCAGGTACAGGGTTAGATACAGAGTAAAGCTCCCTCTACACTGTCCCATCAAACACTCCCAGGGTCAGGTACAGGGTTAGATACAGAGTAAAGCTCCCTCTACACTGTCCCATCAAACACTCCCAGGGTCAGGTACAGGGTTAGATACAGAGTAAAGCTCCCTCTACACTGTCCCATCAAACACTCCCAGGGTCAGGTACAGGGTGAGATACAGAGTAAAGCTCCCTCTGCACTGTCCCGTCAAACACTCCCAGGGCAGGTACAGGGTTAGATACAGAGTAAAGCTCCCTCTACACTGTCCCATCAAACACTCCCAGGGCAGGTAGAGGGTTAGATACAGAGTAAAGCTCCCTCTACACTGTCCAATCAAACACTCCCTGGGCAGGTACAGGGTTAGGTACAGAGTAAAGCTCCCTCTACACTGTCCCATCAAACACTCCCGGGGCAGGTACAGGGTTAGATACAGAGTAAAGCTCCCTCGACACGTCCCATCAAACACTCCAGGGCAGGTCCAGGGTTAGATACAGAGTAAAGCTCCCTCTACACCGTCCCATCAAACACTCCCAGGGCAGGTCCAGGGTTAGATACAGAGTAAAGCTCCCTCTACACTGTCCCATCAAACACTCCCAGGGCAGGTACAGGGTTAGATACAGAGTAAAGCTCCCTCTACACTGTCCCGCCAAACACTCCCAGGGACAGGTACAGGTTAGATACAGAGTAAAGCTCCCTCTACACTGTCCCGTCAAACACTCCCAGGGCAGGTACAGGGTTAGATACAGAGTAAAGCTCCCTCGACACTGTCCCATCAAACACTCCCATGGTCAGGTACAGGGTTAGAGACAGAGTAAAGTTCCCTCCACACTGTCCCATCAAACACTCCCAGGGCAGGTACAGGGTTAGATACAGAGTAAAGCTCCCTCTACACTGTCCCATCAAACACTCCCAGGGCAGGTACAGGGTTAGATACAGAGTAAAGCTCCCTCTACACTGTCCCATCAAACACCCCCAGGGTCAGGTACAGGGTTAGATACAGAGTAAAGCTCCCTCTACACTGTCCCATCAAACACTCCCAGGGCAGGTACAGGGTTAGATACAGAGTAAAGCTCCCTCTACACTGTCCCATCAAACACTCCCAGGGCAGGTACAGGGTTAGATACAGAGTAAAGCTCCCTCTACACTGTCCCATCAAACACTCCCAGGGTCAGGTACAGGGTTAGATGCAGAGTAAAGCTCCCTCTGCACTGTCCCGCCAAACACTCCCAGAGCAGGTACAGGGTTAGATACAGAGTAAAGCTCCCTCTACACTGTCCCATCAAACACTCCCAGAGCAGGTACAGGGTTTAGATACAGAGTAAAGCTCCCTCTGCACTGTCCCATCAAACACTCCCAGGGCAGGTAGAGGGTTAGATACAGAGTAAAGCTCCCTCTACACTGTCCCATCAAACACTCCCGGGGCAGGTACAGGGTTAGATACAGAGTAAAGCTCCCTCTACACTGTCCCATCAAACACTCCCAGGGCAGGTACGGGGTTAGATACAGAGTAAAGCTCCCTCTACACTGTCCCGTCAAACACTCCCAGGGTCAGGTACAGGGTTAGATACAGAGTAAAGCTCCCTCTACACTGTCCATCAAACACTCCCGGGGCAGGTACAGGGTTAGATACAGAGTAAAGCTCCCTCTACACTGTCCCGTCAAACACTCCCAGGGTCAGGTACAGGGTTAGATACAGAGTAAAGCTCCCTCTACACTGTCCCATCAAACACTCCCAGGGTCAGGTACAGGGTTAGATACAGAGTAAAGCTCCCTCTACACTGTCCCATCAAACACTCCCAGGGTCAGGTACAGGGTTAGATACAGAGTAAAGCTCCCTCTACACTGTCCCATCAAACACTCCCAGGGCAGGTACAGGGTTAGATACAGAGTAAAGCTCCCTCTACACTGTCCCGTCAAACACTCCCAGGGTCAGGTACAGGGTTAGATACAGAGTAAAGCTCCCTCTACACTGTCCCATCAAACACTCCCAGGGTCAGGTACAGGGTTAGATACAGAGTAAAGCTCCCTCTACACTGTCCCATCAAACACTCCCAGGGTCAGGTACAGGGTTAGATACAGAGTAAAGCTCCCTCTACACTGTCCCATCAAACACTCCCAGGGTCAGGTACAGGGTGAGATACAGAGTAAAGCTCCCTCTGCACTGTCCCGTCAAACACTCCCAGGGCAGGTACAGGGGTTAGATACAGAGTAAAGCTCCCTCTACACTGTCCCATCAAACACTCCCAGGGCAGGTAGAGGGTTAGATACAGAGTAAAGCTCCCTCTACACTGTCCAATCAAACACTCCCTGGGCAGGTACAGGGTTAGGTACAGAGTAAAGCTCCCTCTACACTGTCCCATCAAACACTCCCGGGGCAGGTACAGGGTTAGATACAGAGTAAAGCTCCCTCGACACCGTCCCATCAAACACTCCCAGGGCAGGTCCAGGGTTAGATACAGAGTAAAGCTCCCTCTACACTGTCCCATCAAACACTCCCAGGGCAGGTACAGGGTTAGATACAGAGTAAAGCTCCCTCGACACCGTCCCATCAAACACTCCCAGGGCAGGTCCAGGGTTAGATACAGAGTAAAGCTCCCTCTACACTGTCCCATCAAACACTCCCAGGGCAGGTACAGGGTTAGATACAGAGTAAAGCTCCCTCTACACTGTCCCGCCAAACACTCCCAGGGACAGGTACAGGGTTAGATACAGAGTAAAGCTCCCTCTACACTGTCCCGTCAAACACTCCCAGGGCAGGTACAGGGTTAGATACAGAGTAAAGCTCCCTCGACACTGTCCCATCAAACACTCCCATGGTCAGGTACAGGGTTAGAGACAGAGTAAAGTTCCCTCCACACTGTCCCATCAAACACTCCCAGGGCAGGTACAGGGTTAGATACAGAGTAAAGCTCCCTCTACACTGTCCCGTCAAACACTCCCGGGGTCAGGTACAGGGTGAGATACAGAGTAAAGCTCCCTCTACACTGTCCCATCAAACACTCCCAGGGTCAGGTACAGGGTTTGATACAGAGTAAAGCTCCCTCTGCACTGTCCCGTCAAACACTCCCAGGGCAGGTACAGGGTTAGATACAGAGTAAAGCTCCCTCTACACTGTCCCATCAAACACTCCCAGGGCAGGTACAGGGTTAGATACAGAGTAAAGCTCCCTCTACACTGTCCCATCAAACACTCCCAGGGCAGGTACAGGGTTAGATACAGAGTAAAGCTCCCTCTACACTGTCCCATCAAACACTCCCAGGGCAGGTACAGGGTTAGATACAGAGTAAAGCTCCCTCTACACTGTCCCGTCAAACACTCCCCGGGCAGGTACAGGGTTTGATACAGAGTAAAGCTCCCTCTACACTGTCCCATCAAACCCTCCCAGGGCAGGTACAGGGTTAGATACAGAGTAAAGCTCCCTCTGCACTGTCCCATCAAACACTCCCAGGGCAGGTACAGGGTTTGATACAGAGTAAAGCTCCCTCTGCACTGTCCCATCCCTTGGTGTCCCTCCACCGTGGGGCCCCGGCCCTTTCCCCTCCGCCATCTCGAAGCGATGCTCAACACTTTGTAACATCGATCAGGTTTACTGATGCATAATTCAATGGGTTTTCGGCAAATGGAAGTCAATCAGAGGAAGGCTGTTTCCCTGGCAACAGACCCCGTCTCTCCCTGGGGGTACGGGGCACCGAATCTCCCCCGGGGTCCGTTTCTGGGCAGGATGTTGAATTGTGACAGAGGCATCACAGCCAGAATCCTGGCCCATTGCGTTTTCAGAATCACAGGCCAAGAGGAGGCCACTCGGTCCATCGGTTCCCGTGCCAGCTCTTTGAACGATCTATCCAATTAGCCCCACTCCCCCCCTGCTCTTTCCCCCATTCAAATATTTCTCCAATTCCCCCCTTTTGAAAGTTATGATTGAATCTGCCTCCCTCGCCCTTTCAGGGAGCGAATTCCAGATCATCACAACTCGCTGCGTAAAAAAACATTCTCCTCGTCTCCCCCCCCCCTCTGGTTCTCTCCCCGATTATCTTCAATCTGTGCCCTCTGGTCCTTGACCCTTCATGATTTTGAACACCTCGATCAAATCTCCTCGCGACCGTCTCTGTTCCGAGGAGAACAACCCCAGCTTCTCCAGTCTCTCCACGTAACTAAAGTCCCTCATCCCCTGGGACCATTCTCGTAAATCTTTTCTGCACCCTCTCCGAGGCCTTCACATCTTTCCGAAAGTGCGGTGCCCAGAACTGGACACAATACTCCAGTTGTGGCCGAACCGGTGTTTATAAAGGGTTTAGCGATAAATCCCTGGTTGAAGAGGTTACAACACTCAAGAAGCTCGACACCATCCAGGACAAAGCAGCCCGCTTGATTGGCACCCCATCCACCACCCTAAACATTCACTCCCTTCACCACCGGCGCACTGTGGCTGCAGTGTGGACCATCCACAGGATGCACTGCAGCAACTCGCCAAGGCTTCTTCGACAGCACCTCCCAAACCCGCGACCTCTACCACCTAGAAGGACAAGGGCAGCAGGCGCATGGGAACAACACCACCTGCACGTTCCCCTCCGAGTCACACACCATCCCGACTTGGAAATATATCGGCCGTTCCTTCATCGTCGCTGGGTCAAAATCCTGGAACTCCCTTCCTGACGGCACTGTGGGAGAACCGTCACCACACGGACTGCAGCGGCTCAAGAAGGCGGCTCACCACCACCTTCTCAAGGGGCGATTAGGGATGGGCAATAAATGCCGGCCTCGCCAGCGACACCCACATCCCTTGAACGAATAAAAAGAATACTCCAGTTGTGGCCGAACCGGTGTTTTATGAAGGTAACAGCTCTCCCTGGTATTGGCGGAGCAGTACAGCAGGTTTAACTGGCAAATAACCAGCTCCACGGCTGAGGCTCGGAGTACATGGGTGAGCTAACAGCTCGTTCCGTAATCTCCCTCCCCACCGCAGAGAAAACAAACCCCACCGCCCCCCCCCCTCACCCCGAGAAGGGAAACGGTTACAATTTTCACCCGAGTTTATTGTAAAAAAAAAAGTACACACAACGCTTTAAATAAAGTCGGGGGCAGCGAGAGAGAGAGAGGGAGAAAAAAGTAAATATTCGTTTAAATCTTTCCCGTCTGCGCTCAGGGGAGAGAGAGAGAGGGAGAAAAAAGTAAATATTCGTTTAAATCTTTTGAGGGTCCCGTCTGCGCTCAGGGGATTCGGAGAGCAGGAATTCAGCTGCCGCACCTCTGAGTCACGGGGGGGGGGGGGGGGGGGAGAGAGAGGGAGGGGGAGAAAGAGAGGGAGGGGGAGAGAACGGGGGGGAGAGAAAGGGGGGAGAGAAAGGGGGGAGAGAAAGGGGGGAGAGAAAGGGGGGAGAGAAAGGGGGGAGAGAAAGGGGGGAGAGAAAGGGGGGAGAGAAAGGGGGGAGACGGGGGAAGGGAAAGGGGGAGACGGGGGAAGGGAAAGGGGGAGACGGGGGAAGGGAAAGGGGGAGACGGGGGAAGGGAAAGGGGGAGACGGGGGAAGGGAAAGGGGGAGACGGGGGAAGGGAAAGGGGGAGACGGGGGAAGGGAAAGGGGGAGACGGGGGAAGGGAAAGGGGGAGACGGGGGAAGGGAAAGGGGGAGACGGGGGAAGGGAAAGGGGGAGACGGGGGAAGGGAAAGGGGGAGACGGGGGAAGGGAAAGGGGGAGACGGGGGAAGGGAAAGGGGGAGACGGGGGAAGGGAAAGGGGGAGACGGGGGAAGGGAAAGGGGGAGACGGGGGAAGAGAAAGGGGGAGACGGGGGAAGAGAAAGGGGGAGACGGGGGAAGAGAAAGGGGGAGACGGGGGAAGGGAAAGGGGGAGACGGGGGAAGAGAAAGGGGGAGACGGGGGAAGAGAAAGGGGGAGACGGGGGAAGAGAAAGGGGGAGACGGGGGAAGAGAAAGGGGGAGACGGGGGAAGAGAAAGGGGGAGACGGGGGAAGGGAAAGGGGGAGACGGGGGAAGGGAAAGGGGGAGACGGGGGAAGGGAAAGGGGGAGACGGGGGAAGAGAAAGGGGGAGACGGGGGAAGAGAAAGGGGGAGACGGGGGAAGAGAAAGGGGGAGACGGGGGAAGGGAAAGGGGGAGACGGGGGAAGAGAAAGGGGGAGACGGGGGAAGAGAAAGGGGGAGACGGGGGAAGAGAAAGGGGGAGACGGGGGAAGAGAAAGGGGGAGACGGGGGAAGAGAAGGGGGGAGGAGAACAGAGCCGGGGGGAGGGGAGAACGGAGCCGGTGGGAGGGGGAGAGAGGGGGGGAAAACGGCCCCGGAGGGGGGAGGGGGGGGGGGGGAAATTCAGCCCCAATTCACGTCGTCTTCTGTGCTCATCTCCAGCACGTCAGTGACCAATCCAGTCCCAATGGTGCGGTTGCCGTCTCTCAGGGTGAAACGCTGCCCTTTCTCCAGCACCATCGGCTGGCGCAAGGTCAGGGTGAGAGAGGTGTCCTCGCCCGGCATCACGAGCTCCTGGAGGGCACAGAAAATAAAACCACCACAGAGGAACGTCAGAGAGCCCAGCCATCAAATGGTCGGTACACAGCGGGTAAAAGGGAACGATTCACTCCCGTCTGGTACTGGACGGTCCGTGTGTCTCAGTGTCGGCTCCTGTACGGCCCGTGTGTGTATGTGTGTGTGTGTGTGTGTGTCTGTCTTAGTGTCTGTTCCTGTACGGCCCGTGCGTGTGTGTGTGTGTGTGTGTGTGTGTGTGTGTCTGTGTCTGTCTGTCTTAGTGTCTGTTCCTGTATGGCCCGTGTGTGTGTGTGTGTGTGTGTGTGTGTGTGTCTGTGTCTGTCTGTCTTAGTGTCTGTTCCTGTACGGCCCCGTGTGTGTGTCTCAGTGTCGGCTCCTGTACGGTCAGTGTGTGTGTGTGTCTCAGTGTCTGTTCCTGTACGGCCCGTGTGTGTGTGTGTGTGTGTGTGTGTGTGTGTGTGTCTGTCTGTCTGTCTGTCTGTCTTAGTGTCTGTTCCTGTACGGCCCGTGTGTGTGTGTGTGTGTGTGTCTCAGTGTCTGTTCCTGTACGGCCCGTGTGTGTGTGTGTGTGTGTGTGTCTCAGTGTCTGTTCCTGTACGGCCCCGTGCGTGTGTCTCAGTGTCTGTTCCTGTACGGCCCGTGCGTGTGTCTCAGTGTCTGTTCCTGTACGGCCCGTGTGTGTGTCTCAGTGTCTGTTCCTGTACGGCCCCGTGTGTGTGTCTCAGTGTCTGTTCCTGTACGGCCCGTGTGTGTGTCTCAGTGTCTGTTCCTGTACGGCCCCGTGTGTGTGTCTCAGTGTCTGTTCCTGTACGGCCCCGTGTGTGTGTGTGTGTGTGTGTGTGTGTGTGTGTCTGTCTGTCTGTCTGTCTGTCTTAGTGTCTGTTCCTGTACGGCCCCGTGTGTGTGTCTCAGTGTCTGTTCCTGTACGGCCCCGTGTGTGTGTGTGTGTGTGTGTGTGTGTGTGTGTGTGTGTGTCTGTCTGTCTTAGTGTCTTTTCCTGTACGGCCCGTGCGTGTGTGTGTCTCAGTGTCTGTTCCTGTACGGCCCCGTGTGTGTGTGTCTCAGTGTCTGTTCCTGTACGGCCCCGTGTGTGTGTCTCAGTGTCTGTTCCTGTACGGCCCGTGCGTGTGTGTGTCTTAGTGTCTGTTCCTGTACGGCCCCGTGCGTGTGTCTCAGTGTCTGTTCCTGTACGGCCCGTGCGTGTGTGTGTCTCAGTGTCTGTTCCTGTACGGCCCGTGCGTGTGTCTCAGTGTCTGTTCCTGTACGGCCCCGTGTGTGTGTGTCTCAGTGTCTGTTCCTGTACGGCCCGTGCGTGTGTCTCAGTGTCTGTTCCTGTACGGCCCGTGTGTGTGTCTCAGTGTCTGTTCCTGTACGGCCCGTGTGTGTGTCTCAGTGTCTGTTCCTGTACGGCCCGTGTGTGTGTGTGTCTCAGTGTCTGTTCCTGTACGGCCCCGTGTGTGTGTCTCAGTGTCTGTTCCTGTACGGCCCCGTGCGTGTGTGTGTCTCAGTGTCTGTTCCTGTACGGCCCGTGTGTGTGTCTCAGTGTCTGTTCCTGTACGGCCCCGTGTGTGTGTCTCAGTGTCTGTTCCTGTACGGCCCGTGTGTGTGTCTCAGTGTCTGTTCCTGTACGGCCCGTGTGTGTGTCTCAGTGTCTGTTCCTGTACGGCCCGTGTGTGTGTGTCTCAGTGTCTGTTCCTGTACGGCCCCGTGTGTGTGTCTCAGTGTCTGTTCCTGTACGGCCCGTGTGTGTGTCTCAGTGTCTGTTCCTGTACGGCCCGTGTGTGTGTCTCAGTGTCTGTTCCTGTACGGCCCGTGGGTGCGTGTGTGTCTCAGTGTAGCCTCCTGTCAGTGTAAGCAGGGGGAGATCCTGGCCCTCCCTGCCCACTTCCCCCTCGCCCACTTACCTTGCTCTTTGGAAGGAGGACCCGACAGGCCATGTCCCAGGTGAGCGAAAACATGACGGGCATGAAGTTGGTGACAAAGGGTTTATGTCGACCTCCTTCCTCCTTGCTCAGTACGTAGACCTGCGGGGCGAGAAGCAAAGTCCGTTACCAACCAGAGACCAGCCCCAAACCAACAGCCCGTCGCACTGCCTCAGGCCAGGAACGAGGGCATCGCACCTCCCCTGAACCCAAACACCCACTCTCCCCGGGGGTACGGGCCCCCCGACGGGGCACCGACTCTCCCCGGGGATACGGGCCCCCCCTACGGGGCACCGACTCTCCCCGGGGATACGGGCCCCCCCTACGGGGCACCGACTCTCCCCGGGGATACGGGCCCCCCGACGGGGCACCGACTCTCCCCGGGGATACGGGCCCCCCCTACGGGGGCACCGACTCTCCCCGGGGGTACGGGCCCCCCCTACGGGGCACCGACTCTCCCCCCGGGGGGTGCGGGCCCACCCCCCAGTTATTTCCAGTTACCCGTCAACCCCTCACGTTATTCCTAACTGACCCCCTCTCCGTTTCCCCCCTAGCACCCCCCCCGCCCAGCCCCGTTATTACCTGTGCCTCCACTTTCTGGTGTGGTTTAATGGATCCCGGTTTACACAGTATCATCCCACGCCGAACGTCCTCCCGCTTCAGGCCCCTCACCAGGGCCCCAAGATTATCACCGGCCTCTGCACGGTCAAGGTTCTGGTGGAACATTTCGATCCCTGCCGGGGGGGGGGTGGGGGAGACGAGACGTTAAAAAGAGTGTTACCGATTGGACATCAGCAACGAGCACTGCTCCATTTATAAAACGCCCGGTATCAAAGGGAAGTCCTAGCATCCCATCCGACTCCCCCGCCTCGTGTGGCGGCTCGGCCCTCTCTTTCCCATTAAGGCCACCACCTCCTTCGTAAAGCAGCCTCTTCCCGGCCAGCGCTCCGGTGTCGGCCGTGCCTCGGTGGGTTTCATCTCTCCCGCCTCTGAGTCAGAAGGTCGTGGGTCCGAGTCCCCAACACACTCGAGACTCGTAATCAGGCCGACGCGCTGTCGGTGGGCCGGCGCCGAGGGAGCGCCGCACTGTCAGAGGGTCGGTACTGAGGGAGAGCCGCACTGTCGGAGGGTCGGTACTGAGGGAGCGCCGCACTGTCGGAGGGTCAGTACTGAGGGAGCGCCGCACTGTCGGAGGGTCGGTACTGAGGGAGAGCCGCACTGTCGGAGGGTCGGTACTGAGGGAGCGCCGCACCGTCGGAGGGTCGGTACTGAGGGAGCGCCGCACTGTCGGAGGGTCGGTACTGAGGGAGCGCCGCACTGTCGGAGGGTCGGTACTGAGGGAGCGCCGCACTGTCGGAGGGTCGGTACTGAGGGAGCGCCGCACTGTCGGAGGGTCGGCGCCGAGGGAGCCCCGCACTGTTGGAGGTGCCGTCTTTCGGATGAGACGTTAAACCGAGGGCCCCGTCTGCCCCTCTCAGGTGGGTGTAAAAGATCCCACGGCCACTATTGGAAGAAGAGCAGGGGGGGAGTTCTCCCCGGGGTCCTGGGGCCGATATTTGTCCCTCAACCAACATCACTAAAAAAAAACGTAGATGATCTGGGTCATTTATCATGTTTGTCTGTGGGATCTTGCTGTGCGCAAATTGGCTGCCACGTTTTCTACAACAGTGACCGCACTTCGAGGAGTATCTCACGGGCTGGGAAACGCTTTGGGACGTCCTGAGGTGGTGAAAGGGGCCGGAGAAACACAAATCACTCACCTGTGACCACAGACCGCAGATTCTTATTGTGACCGATGAATTCGCAGTCATCTCCTTTCTTGATCACTCCCCGTTCAAGGGTCCCTGTCACCACTGTCCCTCGGCCTGGAGAGGGAGAGGGAGAGAAAGAGAGAGAGAGAGGGAGAGAGGGAGAGAGGGAGAGGGAGAGAGGGAGAGAGAGAGAGAGAGAGAACACCTGTTTACCGAGGGTTTGCAGAGGTATTGGGAGCTTTTAACACCCTGCACCCCGTAATATCCGCATTTCCAACCAGCAACCTGAGTCGGTGCCCCGCGGGGGGGACCCGTACCCCGGGGGAGAGTCGGTGCCCCGCGGGGGGGTGACCCGTACCCCGGGGGAGAGTCGGTGCCCCGCGGGGGGGGTGACCCGTACCCCGGGGGAGAGTCGGTGCCCCGCGGGGGGGGACCCGTACCCCGGGGGAGAGTCGGTGCCCCGCGGGGGGGTGACCCGTACCCCGGGGGAGAGTCGGTGCCCCGCGGGGGGGGACCCGCACCCCGGGGGAGAGTCGGTGCCCCGCGGGGGGGACCCGTACCCCGGGGAGAGTCGGTGCCCCGCGGGGGGGACCCGTACCCCGGGGAGAGTCGGTGCCCCGCGGGGGGGACCCGTACCCCGGGGAGAGTCGGTGCCCCGCGGGGGGGTGACCCGTACCCCGGGGAGAGTCGGTGCCCCGCGGGGGGGACCCGTACCCCGGGGAGAGTCGGTGCCCCGCGGGGGGGGTGACCCGTACCCCGGGGAGAGTCGGTGCCCCGCGGGGGGGGACCCGTACCCCGGGGAGAGTCGGTGCCCCGCGGGGGGGACCCGTACCCCGGGGGAGAGTCGGTGCCCCGCGGGGGGGTGACCCGTACCCCAGGGAGAGTCGGTGCCCCGCGGGGGGACCCGTACCCCGGGGAGAGTCGGTGCCCCGCGGGGGGGGGTGACCCGTACCCCGGGGAGAGTCGGTGCCCCGCGGGGGGGTGACCCGTACCCCGGGGGAGAGTCGGTGCCCCGCGGGGGGGTGACCCGTACCCCGGGGAGAGTCGGTGCCCCGCGGGGGGGAGACCCGTACCCCGGGGAGAGTCGGTGCCCCGCGGGGGGGTGACCCGTACCCCGGGGGAGAGTCGGTGCCCCCGCGGGGGGGGAGACCCGTACCCCGGGGGAGAGTCGGTGCCCCGTGGGGGGGTGACCCGTACCCCGGGGGAGAGTCGGTGCCCCGCGGGGGGGTGACCCGTACCCCGGGGGAGAGTCGGTGCCCCGCGGGGGGGGTGACCCGTACCCCGGGGGAGAGTCGGTGCCCCGCGGGGGGGGGTGACCCGTACCCCGGGGGAGAGTCGGTGCCCCGCGGGGAGACCCGTACCCCGGGGGAGAGTCGGTGCCCCGCGGGGGGGTGACCCGTACCCCGGGGGAGAGTCGGTGCCCCCGCGGGGGGGTGACCCGTACCCCGGGGGAGATTCGGTGCCCGTGCCATGTACCTGGAATGGAGTATATCTGCTCGATGGGGAGCAGGAATGGGTGCTCCAGGTCCCGGTCGGGAAGAGGGATGTAACTGTCGACAGCGTCCAGCAGCTTCATGACGGAATCTCGCCCGATCTCCTCGTTCCGATTCTGGGAAAGACAGGCACAAGAAACGGTCTCAGGAGAGGACTCGGAGAGGGTGCAGAACGGGACCGGGGGCTGTAGTCACACGGAGAGACCGGAGAAGCCGGGGGACGTTCTCCTCGGAGCAGAGAAGGTCGAGAGACCGTTTGCGAAAACGGTACCGGGGGAGGGAGGGGGGGACGGACGACGAGCAGAGCAGACGGGGAGAAGCCATTTCCGCAGGCGGGAGGGTCGGACGCAGGTACGGGGACGCACTCACCTCCAGCGCGCACAGCGCAGAACCCAGAATAACCGGGCTCTTCTCCCCATCGTATCCGAACTCAGAGAGCAGCTCACGGATTTCCAGCTCCACCAGGTCCAGCATCTCCTTGTCCTCCACTGCGTCGGCCTTGTTAACGTAGACCACAATGTGTTGGACTCCGATCTGTGGAGACGGCAGTCACAGGTGAGCAGAGGCACGATGAGAAAGGACAGACGTCCATCGATACACCTCCTCCCGACCTTCTGACAACGCTCTTGCTTATTCGAAGCTGGCGCTCGCTCTGAGTGAACGCAGGAACAGGAGGAGGCCACTCAGCCCCTCGAGCCTGTTCCACCTTTCTACCAGATCACGGCTCATCTGCATCTTAACCGACCCTCCGACAGTGCGGCGCTCCCTCAGTACTGACCCTCCGACAGTGCGGCGCTCCCTCAGTACTGACCCTCCGACAGTGCGGCGCTCCCTCAGTACCGACCCTCCGACAGTGCGGCTCTCCCTCAGCACCGACCCTCCGACAGTGCGGCGCTCCCTCAGTACCGACCCTCCGACAGTGCGGCGCTCCCTCAGTACCGACCCTCCGTCAGTGCGGCGCTCCCTCAGTGCCGACCCTCCCACAGTGCGGCGCTCCCTCAGCACCGACCCTCCGACAGTGCGGCGCTCCCTCAGTACTGACACTGGGAGGCTCAGCCCAGATTTTGCGCTCAGGGTCCCTGGAGCGGGGGCTCGGAGCCACCACCTCCTGACTCAGAGGCGAGCGCGAGACCAACTGAGCCGCGGCCGACCCCTCGTGCAAAATCAAGTACGGCGGGGAGAGAAATTCGACTGGGGCCGGCATCGCAACGGCAGCCGGTTTCACACGCTGCCCGGAGGAAACGCAAACCTCACCTGTTTCGCCAGCAGTAAGTGCTCCCTCGTCTGCGGCATTTGCCCATCTGTCGCCGCGACGACCAGGATGCAGCCGTCCAGCTGCGCTGTGCCCGTTATCATGTTCTGTGACGAGAGAGAGAGAGAGAGAGAGAGAGAGAGACACGGTCATGCACGGACGCCTATGCCTTTCCCTTCGCTACAACCTCTCAGTCTGGTGTTGGGAAACGGCTGGTGCCCCCGCCCCTCTCGGGACACGGGTCTAACCGCGGTTCAGTAAACACAGGCCGGCTCGGGTCAGTGGGAGTTCAATTGCTCTATTCGCGAGCGAGGCGGGCACCCGCTCTCGACCCCCTGCCTTGGAGCCGAACAGGGTTGGGGGTTCGAGGTATGGGGGGCAATTTGGAAAAACTATACCGCTCACTGTGCCCCAAAACCCAGAGCCCCAAAACCCAGAGCCCCACAAATCCAATGTCCCAAACACCGACTGTACCCCAGAACCCAGAGCCCCACAAATCCAACGTCCCAAACACCGACTGTACCCCAAAACCCAGAGCCCCACAAATCCAACGTCCCAAACACCGACTGTACCCCAAAACCCCACAAATCCAACGTCCCAAACACCGACTGTACCCCAAAACCCACTGAGCCCTACAAATCCAATGTCCCAAACACCGACTGTACCCCAAAACCCAGAGCCCCACAAATCCAACGTCCCAAACACCGACTGTACCCCAAAACCCACTCAGCCCCACAAATCCAACGTCCCAAACACCGACTGTACCCCAAAGCCCAGAGCCCCACAAATCCAACGTCCCAAACACCGACTGTACCCCAAAACCCACTGAGCCCCACAAATCCAACGTCCCAAACACCGACTGTACCCCAAAACCCCACAAATCCAACGTCCCAAACACCGACTGTACCCCAAAGCCCAGAGCCCCACAAATCCAACGTCCCAAACACCGACTGTACCCCAAAACCCAGAGCCCCACAAATCCAACGTCCCAAACACCGACTGTACCCCAAAACCCAGAGCCCCACAAATCCAACGTCCCAAACACCGACTGTACCCCAGAACCCTTGACGCTCAAACCCCCGCCCCCCAGTGCCCGCTCACCTTGACGTAGTCGGCGTGACCTGGGCAGTCGGTATGGGCGTAATGGCGGTTGGGGGTCGTATATTCCACGTGGGAGGCGTTGATGGTGATTCCACGAGCCTTCTCCTCGGGGGCGTTGTCGATGTCCTCGTACTTCTTGAACTTGGCGCCGCCGGCATCGGCGAGGACTGAGGTGGGGGGAGAAGGGGGCAAGAACGGGCACAGGATGAGGGGTCAGTAACGTGGGGCTGCAGGCTCACACCGGCCCCCCCGCCCCCCTCGCAACCAGACTCCAAACGGCCTCTTATCTCATCTTAGAGACAATGATTCATCCAACAGTATTGGACGGGCAAAAATTTCCTCCAATTAAACAGGCACTGACTCCCTCCCTCACTCTATCCCTCCTTCCCTTCTCTCTCTCTTCCCCCCCCCCCACCTCCTCACTCTATCCCTCACACTCCCCTTCCTGCTTTCACACTCGCCCCCGGACTCTATCCCTCCCCCTCTCACAATCTACCCCTCCCTCATCGCGTTTCCAGCAATGCCTCGATTTTAAAATTCTCCATCCTCCTGTTCAAATCCCTCCGTGGCCCCTCGCCCCCGCCCCCCCTCCTCCCTCCCTATCTCTGTAACCTCCTCCAGCCCCGACAACCCTCCGAGATCTCTGCCCTCCTCCAATTCCGGCCTCTTGTCCATCCCCCCGATTCCCATCGCTGCACCATTGGCGGCCCGACGGCGAGGGGCGCGGGGTGTCTCTCTCCCACCCTGTACCTTTGGTAATAGCAGCGGTGAGTGTGGTCTTCCCGTGATCCACGTGTCCTATGGTCCCAATATTCATGTGTGGTTTCTCCCGTTGATAGGTTTTCTTGGCCTCAGCGGCAAGGTTACGTATCAGAATCGGTGTGACTCGGCAGCACTGCACGAGATGGGCCTGCTGCACACACAGAAACACAGAGGCCTGTCTGAATATATCACAGGTCACACACAAAAAGCTCCCTCGACACTGTCCCATCAAACACTCCCAGGGCAGGTACAGGGTTAGATACAGAGTAAAGCTCCCTCTACACTGTCCCATCAAACACTCCCAGGGCAGGTACAGGGTTAGATACAGAGTAAAGCTCCCTCTACACTGTCCCATCAAACACTCCCAGGGCAGGTACAGGGTTAGATACAGAGTAAAGCTCCCTCTACACTGTCCCATCAAACACTCCCAGGGTCAGGTACAGGGTTAGATACAGAGTAAAGCTCCCTCTACACTGTCCCATCAAACACTCCCAGGGTCAGGTACAGGGTTAGATACAGAGTAAAGCTCCCTCTACACTGTCCCATCAAACACTCCCAGGGCAGGTACAGGGTTAGATACAGAGTAAAGCTCCCTCTACACTGTCCCATCAAACACTCCCAGGGCAGGTACAGGGTTAGATACAGAGTAAAGCTCCCTCTACCCTGTCCCATCAAACACTCCCAGGGCAGGTACAGGGTTAGATACAGAGTAAAGCTCCCTCTACACTGTCCCATCAAACACTCCCAGGGCAGGTACAGGGTTAGATACAGAGTAAAGCTCCCTCTACACTGTCCCATCAAACACTCCCAGGGTCAGGTACAGGGTTAGATACAGAGTAAAGCTCCCTCCACACTGTCCCATCAAACACTCCCAGGGCAGGTACAGGGTTAGATACAGAGTAAAGCTCCCTCTACATTGTCCCATCAAACACTCCCAGGGTCAGGTACAGGGTTAGATACAGAGTAAAGCTCCCTCTACACTGTCCCATCAAACACTCCCAGGGTCAGGTACAGGGTTAGATACAGAGTAAAGCTCCCTCTACACTGTCCCATCAAACACTCCCAGGGTCAGGTACAGGGTTAGATACAGAGTAAAGCTCCCTCTACACTGTCCCGTCAAACACTCCCAGGGCAGGTACAGGGTTAGATACAGAGTAAAGCTCCCTCTACACTGTCCCATCAAACACTCCCAGGGCAGGTACAGGGTTAGATACAGAGTAAAGCTCCCTCTACACTGTCCCATCAAACACTCCCAGGGTCAGGTACAGGGTTAGATACAGAGTAAAGCTCCCTCTACACTGTCCCATCAAACACTCCCAGGGCAGGTACAGGGTTAGATACAGAGTAAAGCTCCCTCTACACTGTCCCATCAAACACTCCCAGGGTCAGGTACAGGGTTAGATACAGAGTAAAGCTCCCTCTACACTGTCCCATCAAACACTCCCAGGGTCAGGTACAGGGTTAGATACAGAGTAAAGCTCCCTCTACACTGTCCCATCAAACACTCCCAGTGTCAGGTACAGGGTTAGATACAGAGTAAAGCTCCCTCTACACTGTCCCATCAAACACTCCCAGGGCAGGTACAGGGTTAGATACAGAGTAAAGCTCCCTCTACACTGTCCCTTTACACACAGGACCTCCACTAACCCAGCACAGGTCAGGAATGGACACTGGTCCTTTCCCCCCCCCACTCCCTTTTGACTCATTGAGTTTAAACTCAAAGACCATTCCGGAGATCCCAATTGCATTTCCCCTCTCTCACTGGACGGTCACTCACCGCTCTGACCGTGGTCAGTAAGTTATAGATGCTCCCTCTCGGAACTGAAAAACAGAAGGCACACACGGAGTTAACCCTACACAGTATCACAGCCCACCAAACCAACCCATCAACACAGGCTCACAGTCTGAGAGGCTCCAGCATCCTCTGTCACAAACTCAGGGACAAGGCGGTTCATAATGCACCCCGTCACTTCACCTCACAGACTCTGGGTCAAATCCAGCCCTCAGACAGAGGGGATGAAGGGTTTTCCGCTGTTCTAAGCTGGATTTTTTTTTTTTATTTGTTCACGGGATGTGGGCGTCGCTGGCGAGGCCGGCATTTATTGCCCATCCCTAATTGCCCCTTGAGAAGGTGGTGGTGTGAGCCGCCTTCTTGAACCGCTGCAGTCCGTGTGGTGACGGTTCTCCCACAGTGCTGTTAGGAAGGGAGTTCCAGGATTTTGACCCAGCGATGATGAAGGAACGGCCGATATATTTCCAAGTCGGGATGGTGTGTGACTCGGAGGGGAACGTGCAGGTGGTGTTGTTCCCATGTACCTGCTGCCCTTGTCCTTCTAGGTGGTAGAGGTCGCGGGTTTGGGAGGTGCTGTCGAAGAAGCCTTGGCGAGTTGCTGCAGTGCATCCTGTGGATGGTACACACTGCAGCCACGGTGCGCCGGGTGGTGAAGGGAGTGAATGTTTAGGGTGGTGGATGGGGTGCCAATCAAGCGGGCTGCTTTATCTTGGATGGTGTCGAGCTTCTTGAGTGTTGTTGGAGCTGCACTCATCCAGGCAAGTGGAGAGTATTCCATCACACTCCTGACTTGTGCCTTGTAGATGGTGGAAAGGCTTTGGGGAGTCAGGTGAGTCACTCGCCGCAGAATATCCAGCCTCTGACCTGCTCTCGTAGCCACAGTATTTATATGGCTGGTCCAGTTAAGTTTCTGGTCAATGGTGACTCCCAGGATGTTGATGGTGGGGGATTCGGCGATGGTAATGCCGTTGAATGTCAAGGGGAGGTGGTTAGACTCTCTCTTGTTGGAGATGGTCATTGCCTGGCACTTATCTGGCGCGAATGTTACTTGCCACTTATCAGCCCAAGCCTGGATGTTGTCCAGGTCTTGCTGCATGCGGGCTCGGACTGCTTCATTATCTGAGGGGTTGCGAATGGAACTGAACACTGTGCAGTCATCAGCGAACATCCCCATTTCTGACCTTATGATGGAGGGAAGGTCATTGATGAAGCAGCTGAAGATGGTTGGGCCTAGGACACTGCCCTGAGGAACTCCTGCAGCAATGCCCTGGGGCTGAGATGATTGGCCTCCAACAACCACTACCATCTTCCTTTGTGCAAGGTATGACTCCAGCCACTGGAGAGTTTTCCCCCTGATTCCCATTGACTTCAATTTTACTAGGGCTCCTTGGTGCCACACTCGGTCAAATGCTGCCTTGATGTCAAGGGCAGTCACTCTCACCTCACCTCTGGAATTCAGCTCTTTTGTCCATGTTTGGACCAAGGCTGGAATGAGGTCTGGAGCCGAGTGGTCCTGGCGGAACCCAAACTGAGCATCGGTGAGCAGGTTATTGGTAAGTGCCGCTTGATAGCACTGTCGACGACACCTTCCATCACTTGGCTGATGATTGAGAGTAGACTGATGGGGCGGTAATTGGCCGGATTGGATTTGTCCTGCTTTTTGTGGACAGGACATACCTGGGCAATTTTCCACATTGTCGGGTAGATGCCAGTGTTGTAGCTGTACTGGAACAGCTTGGCTAGAGGCGCAGCTAGTTCTGGAGCACAAGTCTTCAGCACTACAGCTGGGATGTTGTCGGGGGCCCATAGCCTTTGCTGTATCCAGTGCACTCAGCCGTTTCTTGATATCACGTGGAGTGAATCGAATTGGCCGAAGACTGGCTTCCGTGATGGTGGGGATATCGGGAGGAGGCTGAGATGGATCATCCACTCGGCACTTCTGGCTGAAGATGGTTGCAAACGCTTCAGCCTTGTCTTTTGCACTCACGTGCTGGACTCCGCCATCATTGAGAATGGGGATGTTTGCAGAGCCTCCTCCTCCCGTTAGTTGTTTAATTGTCCACCACCATTCACGACTGGATGTGGCAGGACTGCAGAGCTTTGATCTGATCCGTTGGCTGCGGGATGGCTTAGCTCTGTCTATAGCATGTTGCTTCCGCTGTTTAGCATGCATGTAGTCCTGAGTTGTAGCTTCACCAGGTTGGCACCTCATTTTTCGGTACGCCTGGTGCTGCTCCTGGCATGCTCTTCGACACTACTCATTGAACCAGGGTTGATCCCCTGGCTTGTTGGTAATGGTAGAGTGAGGAATATGCCGGGCCATGAGGTTACAGATTGTGCTGGAATACAATTCTGCTGCTGCTGATGGCCCACAGCGCCTCATGGATGCCCAGTTTTGAGCTGCTAGATCTGTTCTGAATCTATCCCATTTAGCACGGTGGTAGTGCCACACAACACGTTGGATGGTGTCCTCAGTGCGAAGACGGGATTTCATCTCCACGAGGACTGTGCGGTGGTCACTCCTACCAATACGGTCATGGACAGATGCATTTGCGACAGGTAGATTGGTGAGGACGAGGTCAAGTAAGTTTTTCCCTCGTGTTGGTTCGCTCACCACCTGCCACAGGCCCAGTCTAGCAGCTATGTCCTTCAGGACTCGGCCAGCTCGGTCAGTAGTGGTGCTCCCGAGCCACTCTTGGTGATGGACATTGAAGTCCCCCATCCAGAGTACATTCTGTGCCCTTGCTACCCTCAGTGCTTCCTCCAAGTGGTGCTCAACATGGAGGAGGACTGATTCATCAGCTGAGGGAGGACGGTAGGTGGTAATCAGCAGGAGGTTTCCTCGCCCATGTTTGACCTGATGCCATGAGATTTCATGGGGTCCAGAGTCAATGTTGAGGACTCCCAGGGCCACTCCCTCCTGACTCTATATCACTGTACCGCCACCTCTGGTGGGTCTGTCCTGCCGGTGGGACAGGACATACCCAGGGATGGTGATGGAAGAGTCTGGGACGTTGGCTGAAAGATATGATTCTGTGAGTATGGCTATGTCAGGCTGTTGCTTGACTCGTCTGTGGGACAGCTCTCCCAATTTTGGCACAAGTCCCCAGATGTTAGTAAGGAGGACCTTGCAGGGTCGACTGGGCTTGGTGTTTTGCCGTTGTCGTGTCCGGTGCCGAGTGTTCCGTCCGGTTTTATTCTTATTATGACTTTTCGTAGCGAGATTTTACAACTGAGAGTCTTGCTCGGCCATTTCAGAGGGCGATTAAGAATCAACCACATTGCTGTGGGTCTGGAGTCACATATAGGCCGGACCGGGTAAGGACGGCAGGTTTCCTTCCCTAAAGGACATTAGTGAACCAGATGGGTTTTTACGACAATCCGCTAGTTTCATGGCCATCATTACTGATACTAGTATTTTAATTCCAGATTTTTATTTTAATTAATTGAATTTAAATTCGCCAGCTGCCGTGGCGGGATTTGAACTCATGACTCTGGATTTTAGTCCAGGCCTCTGGATTACTCGCCCAGTAACATAACCACTATGCTACCGTACCCTAGATACTCTGTATCTAACAGAGTAAAGCTCCCTCGATCAGGATGTAAAATGTTTGGGAGATAAGGGAAGGAATACGAGTCCATTCTGCTGTTCCATCAGATCCCGGCCGATCCGTCGACAGGAACAGGAAGAGGCCGCACTGCGTTTCAATCCAATAGGATGAAAGTTGTGACTGTGCGGAGACGGATTCTCTGTGGAGGGGTCTCGAACTCTTATTTCTGCCCCACTCTGTGTTCCAGTCCTCTATTCCCCCACGCAAGTCACCACTCCCACTCCGCTCTTCCTCCTCCTTTTCCCCAGCTCCCGCACCTCTTTCCCCTCCTCCTCCTCTCTCCTCTTTCGACCCTTCCCCTCTCCCGTCCCCCTATTCCCCTTCCCTCCTGTTTCCCTCCCTCCCTCCCACTCCCCTTTTCGCTCCCCCTCCTCGCCATTTTCCCTCCCGCCCTCTCTCTCTCTCTCGACCTCCTCCCCCCCTGCCTTTCCCCCCCCCGCCCTCTCTCTCTCTCTCTCTCCTCCTCCCCCCCTGCCTTTCCCCCCCCTCCACTCCTCTCTCTCTCTCTCTCTCTCGGCTCCGCCCCCCTGCCTTTCCCCCCCCTCATTCCCCCCTCCCCTCCCCTCATTCCCCCCTCCCCTCCCTCATGGCCCCCCTCCTCCGCCGCCTGCCTCTCCCGCACTTCCCCCTCCTCTCCCTCCTCACCTCCCCCCCGTCTCCGCTCCTCACACCCCGCCCGCTCCCTCTCCTCACACCGCCCCGCCCCCCTCACCTCACCCCCCCCTCTCCCTCTCCTCACCCCCTCCTCACCCCCTCTCCTCACCCACCCCCTCGCCGCACACCCCCCGCCTCCTCCTCACCCCCTCCCCCTCTCCTCACCCGCCCCCTCTCCTCACCCCCCCCTCTCCTCACCCCCCCGCCTCTCCTCACCCCCCCCGCGCCTCTCCCCCCCCTCGCCCACCGCCCCGCCCTCTCCCTCTCCCCACCCCCCCCCCCTCTCCCTCTCCCCAACCACCCCCCCCTCTCCCTCTCCTCACCCCCCCCCTCTCCCTCTCCACCACCCCCCTCTCCCTCTCCCTCACCCCCCCCCCTCTCCCTCAACCCCACCCCCCGCCCCTCTCCCTCTCCCCACCCCCACCCCTCTCCCTCTCCTCACCCCCCCCTCTCCCTCTCCTCACCCCCCTCTCCCTCTCCCTCTCCTCACCCCCCCCTCTCCCTCTCCTCACCCCCCCCTCTCCCTCTCCTCACCCCCCCTCTCCTCTCCTCACCCCCCCCTCTCCCTCTCCTCACCCACCCCCCCCCTCTCCCTCTCCTCACACCACCCCCCCTCTCCCTCTCCCTCCCACACCCACCCCCACCCTCTCCCTCTCCTCACCCACCCCCCCCCTCTCCCTCTCTCCCACCCCCCCCCTCTCCCTCTCCCCACCCCCCGCCCTCTCCCCTCTCCTCACCCACCCCCCCCTCTCCCTCTCCCACCCCCCCCCTCTCCCTCTCCTCACCCCCCCCTCTCCCTCTCCCCACCCCCCCCCTCTCCCTCTCCTCACCCCCCCCTCTCCCTCTCCCACCCCCCCCTCCCTCTCCTCAACCCCCCCCCCGACTCCTCTCACCTCACCCAACCCCCGCCCTCTCCCTCTCCTCACCCCCCCCTCTCCCTCTCCTCACCCCACCCCCCTCTCCCTCTCCACTCCCACCCCCCCCTCTCCCTCTCCTCACCCCCCCCCTCTCCCTCTCCCTCTCCTCACCCCCCCTCTCCCTCTCCTCACCCCCCCCTCTCCCCTCTCACTCTCCTCACCCCCCTCCCTCTCCCTCTCACTCTCCTCACCCCCCCCTCTCCCTCTCACTCTCCTCACCCCCCCTCCGCTCCCTCTCCCTCACCCCCCCCCCCCCCCTCTCCCTCTCCTCACCCCCCCCTCTCCTCTCCCTCTCCTCACCCCGCCCTCTCCCTCTCCCTCTCCCTCCCACCCCCCCCTCTCCCCTCCTCACCCCCCCCTCTCCCTCTCCCTCTCCTCACCCCCCCCCTCCCTCTCCCTCTCCTCACCCCCCCCTCTCCCTCTCCCTCTCCTCACCCCCCCCCTCTCCTCTCCTCACCCCCCCCCTCTCCCTCTCCTCACCCCCCCCCTCTCCCTCTCCCCACCCCCCCCTCCCTCTCCTCACCCCCCCTCTCCCTCTCCCCACCCCCCCCTCTCCCTCTCCCCACCCCCCCTCTCCCTCTCCCCACCCCCCCCTCTCCCTCTCCCACCCCCCCCTCTCCTCTCCTCACCCCCTCCCCCTCTCCCTCTCCTCACCCCCCCCTCTCCCTCTCCCTCACCCCCCCCTCTCCCTCTCCTCACCCCCCCTCCCTCTCCTCTCCTCACCCCCACCCTCTCCCTCTCCCTCTCCCCAACCCCCCCCTCTCCTCTCACTCTCCTCACCCCCCCCCTCTCCCTCTCACTCTCCTCACCCCCCCCTCTCCCTCTCCTCACCCCCCCCCTCTCCCTCTCCTCACCCCCCCCCTCTCCCTCTCCTCACCCCCCCCCCTCTCCCTCTCCTCACCCCCCCCTCTCCCTCTCCTCACCCCCCACCCTCTCCCTCCCCTCTCCTCACCCCCCCCCTCTCCCTCTCCTCACCCACCCCCCCCCTCTCCTCTCCTCACCCACCCCCCCCCTCTCCCTCTCCCCACCCCCCCCCTCTCCCTCTCCTCACCCCCCCCCTCTCCTCTCCTCACCCCCCCCTCTCCCTCTCCCCACCCCCCCCTCTCCCTCTCCCCACCCCCCCCTCTCCCTCTCCTCACCCCCCCTCTCCCTCTCCTCACCCCCCCCTCTCCCTCTCCTCACCCCCCCCTCTCCCTCTCCTCACCCCCCCCTCTCCCTCGCCTCACCCCCCCCTCTCCCTCTCCCTCTCCCCACCCCCCCCCTCTCCCTCTCCTCTCCCCACCCCCCCCCCTCTCCCTCTCCCTCTCCCCACCCCCCCCCCTCTCCCTCTCCTCACCCCCCCCTCTCCCTCTCCCTCTCCTCACCCCCCCCCTCTCTCCTCTCCTCACCCCCACCCCCTCTCCCTCTCCTCACCCCCCCCTCTCCCTCTCCTCACCCCCCCCTCTCCCTCTCCCCACCCCCCCCTCTCCCTCTCCCCACCCCCCCCTCTCCCTCTCCTCACCCCCCCCTCTCCCTCTCCCTCTCCTCACCCCCCCCTCTCCCTCTCCCTCTCCTCACCCCCCCCTCTCCCTCTCCCTCTCCTCACCCCCGCCCTCTCCCTCTCCCTCTCCCTCTCCTCACCCCCCCCTCTCCCTCTCCCTCTCCTCACCCCCCCCTCTCCCTCTCACTCTCCTCACCCCCCCCTCTCCCTCTCACTCTCCTCACCCCCCCCTCTCCCTCTCCTCACCCCCCCCTCTCCCTCTCCCCACCCCCCCCCCTCTCCCTCTCCCCACCCCCCCCCCTCTCCCTCTCCCCACCCCCCCCTCTCCCTCTCCCTCTGCCTCACCCCCCCCCCCTCTCCCTCTCCCCACCCCCCCCTCTCCCTCTCCCTCTCCCCACCCCCCCCCCCCTCTCCCTCTCCCTCTCCCCACCCCCCCCCCCTCTCCCTCTCCTCACCCCCCCCCCTCTCCTCTCCTCACCCCCCCCCTCTCCCTCTCCTCACCCCCCCCTCTCCCTCTCCTCACCCCCCCCTCTCCTCTCCTCACCCCCCCCTCTCCCTCTCACTCTCCTCACCCCCCCCTCTCCCTCTCACTCTCCTCACCCCGCCCGCCTCTCCTCTCACTCTCCTCACCCCCCCTCTCCCTCTCCCACCCCCCCTCTCCCTCTCCCCACCCCCCCGCTCCCTCTCCCTCTCCCCACCCCCCCCCCTCTCCCCACCCCCCCGCCCCTCTCCCCACCCCCCCCCCCTCTCCCCACCCCCCCCCCCTTCTCCCCACCCCCCCCCCCTCTCCCTCTCCTCACCCCCCCCCTCTCCTCTCCTCACCCCCCCCCCTCTCCCTCTCCTCACCCCCCCCCCTCTCCCTCTCCTCACCCCCCCCCTCTCCCTCTCCCTCTCCCCACCCCCCCCCTCTCCCTCGTCCTCACCCCACCCCCTCTCCCTCTCCTCACCCCCCCCCTCTCCCTCTCCTCACCCCCCCCCTCTCCCTCTCCCCACCCCCCCCCCTCTCCCTCTCCTCACCCCCCCCCCTCTCCCTCTCCTCACCCCCCCCCTCTCCCTCTCCTCACCCCCCCCTCTCCCTCTCCTCACCCCCCCTCTCCCTCATCCTCACCCCCCCCTCTCCCTCTCACTCTCCTCACCCCCGCCCTCTCCCTCTCACTCTCCTCACCCCCCCCTCTCCCTCTCCTCACCCCCCCCTCTCCCTCTCCCTCTCCTCACCCCCCCCCTCTCCCTCTCACTCTCCTCACCCCCCCCTCTCCCTCTCACTCTCCTCACCCCCCCCCTCTCCCTCTCACTCTCCTCACCCCCCCCCCTCTCCCTCTCACTCTCCCCCACCCCCCCCTCTCCCTCTCACTCTCCCCACCCCCCCCTCTCCCTCTCACTCTCCCCACCCCCCCCCCTCTCCCTCTCCTCACACCACCCCCCTCTCCCTCTCCTCACCCCCCTCTCCCTCTCCCTCTCCCCACCCCCCCCCCTCCCTCTCCTCACCCCCCCCCCTCTCCCTCTCCCCACCCCCCCCCCATCCCTCTCCTCACCCCCCCCCCCCTCTCCCTCTCCTCACCCCCCCCTCTCCCTCTCCTCACCCCCCCCCTCTCCCTCTCCCTCTCCTCACCCCCCCCCCTCTCCCTCTCCTCACCCCCCCCCTCTCCCTCTCCTCACCCCCCCCTCTCCCTCTCCTCACCCCCCCCCTCTCCCTCTCCTCACCCCCCCCTCTCCCTCTCCTCACCCCCCCCCTCTCCCTCTCCTCACCCCCCCCTCTCCCTCTCCTCACCCCCCCCCCTCTCCCTCTCCCTCTCCACACCCCCCCCCCTCTCCCTCTCCCTCTCCTCACCCCCCCCCTCTCCTCACCCCCCCCTCTCCCTCTCCTCACCCCCCCCTCTCCCTCTCCTCACCCCCCCCTCTCCCTCTCCTCACCCCCCCCCTCTCCCTCTCCTCACCTCACCCCCCCTCTCCCTCTCCTCACCCCCCCCTCTCCCTCTCCTCACCCCCCCCTCTCCATCTCCTCACCCCCCCCCCTCTCCATCTCCTCACCCCCCCCCCCTCTCCCTCTCCTCAACCCCCCCCCTCTCCCTCTCCTCACCCCCCCCCCTCTCCCTCTCCTCACCCCCCCCCCTCTCCCTCTCCTCACCCCCCCCCCCCCTCTCCTACCCCCCCCCCCCTCTCCCTACCCCCCCCCCCTCTCCCTCTCCTCACCCCCCCCCCTCTCCCTCTCCCTACCCCCCCCCCTCTCCCTCTCCCTACCCCCCCCTCTCCCTCTCCTCACCCCCCCCCTCTCCCTCCTCACCCCCCCCCTCTCCCTCTCCTCACCCCCCCTCTCCCTCTCCTCACCCCCCCCTCTCCCTCTCCCTCACCCCCCCCTCTCCCTCTCCCTCTCCTCACCCCCCCCCTCTCCCTCTCCTCACCCCCCCCCTCTCCCTCTCCTCACCCCCCCCCCCTCTCCCTACCCCCCCCCCCTCTCCCTCTCCCTCTCCCTACCCTCCCTCCCTCTCCCGCTCCCTACCCCCCCCTCTCCCTCTCCTCACCCCCCCCTCTCCCTCCTCACCCCCCCCTCTCCCTCTCCTCACCCCCCCCTCTCCCTCTCCTCACCCCCCCCTCTCCCTCTCCTCACCCCCCCTCTCCCTCTCCTCACCCCCCCCTCTCCCTCTCCCTACCCCCCCCCTCTCCCTCTCCCTACCCCCCCCTCTCCCTCTCCTCACCCCCCCCTCTCCCTCCTCACCCCCCCCTCTCCCTCTCCTCACCCCCCCCTCTCCCTCTCCTCACCCCCCCCTCTCCCTCTCCTCACCCCCCCCTCTCCCTCTCCTCACCCCCCCCTCTCCCTCTCCCTCTCCTCACCCCCCCCCCCTCTCCTCTCCCTCCCCTCCCTCTCCCTCTCCTCACCCCCCCTCTCCCTCTCCTCTCCTCACCCCCCCCCTCTCCTCCCCTCCCCTCTCCCTCTCCTCCCCTCTCCTCACCCCCCCCCTCTCCCTCTCCTCCCCTCTCCTCACCCCCCCCTCTCCTCTCCTCACCCCCCCCTCTCCCTCTCCTCACCCCCCCCTCTCCCTCTCCTCACCCCCCCCCTCTCCTCTACTCACCCCCCCCCCTCTCCCTCTCCTCACCCCCCCCCTCTCCCTCTCCTCACCCCCCCCCCTCTCCCTCCTCCCCCCCCCCCTCTCCCTCTCCCTACCCCCCCCCTCCTCTCCCCTCTCCCTACCCCCCCCCTCTCCCTACCCCCCCCTCTCCCTCTCCTCACCCCCCCCCTCTCCCTCTCCTCACCCCCCCCTCTCTCCCTCCTCACCCCCCCCCTCCCTCTCCTCACCCCCCCCTCTCCCTCTCCTCACCCCCCCCTCTCCCTCTCCTCACCCCCCCCTCTCCCTCTCCCTCTCCTCACCCCCCCCCTCCCTCTCCCTCCCCTCCCTCTCCCTCTCCTCACCCCCCCCTCTCCCTCTCCCTCTCCTCACCCCCCCCCCTCTCCCTCCCCTCCCTCTCCCTCTCCTCACCCCCCCCCTCTCCCTCTCCCTCTCCTCACCCCCCCCCCCTCTCCCTCTCCTCTCCTCACCCCCCCCCTCTCCCTCTCCTCACCCCCCCCTCTCCTCTCCTCCCCCCTCTCCCTCTCCTCACCCCCCCCTCTCCATCTCCTCACCCCCCCCCCTCTCCCTCTCCTCACCCCCCCCCCTCTCCCTCTCCTCACCCCCCCCCCCCTCCCTCTCCCTCTCCTCACCCCCCCTCTCCCTCTCTCCCTCTCCTCACCCCCCCCCCCCTCTCCCTCTCCCTCCCCTCTCCTCACCCCCCCCTCTCCCTCTCCTCACCCCCCCCTCTCCCTCTCCTCACCCCCCTCTCCTCACCCCCCCCTCTCCCTCTCCTCACCCCCCCCCTCTCCCTCCTCACCCCCCCCTCTCCCTCTCCTCACCCCCCCTCTCCCTCTCCTCACCCCCCCCTCTCCCTCTCCTCACCCCCCCCTCTCCCTCTCCCTCTCCTCACCCCCCCCTCTCCCTCTCCTCACCCCCCCCCTCTCCCTCTCCCTCTCCTCACCCCCCCCCTCTCCCTCTCCTCACCCCC
Organism: Heptranchias perlo; assembly: GCF_035084215.1. Taxonomy (NCBI): domain Eukaryota; kingdom Metazoa; phylum Chordata; class Chondrichthyes; order Hexanchiformes; family Hexanchidae; genus Heptranchias; species Heptranchias perlo. The sequence goes on along the minus strand of NW_027139441.1, from coordinate 749 downwards.
CCCCTCTCCCTCTCCTCACCCCCCCCCCTCTCCCTCTCCTCACCCCCCCCCTCTCCCTCTCCCTACCCCCCCCCCCCCTCTCCCTACCCCCCCCCCCCTCTCCCTCTCCTCACCCCCCCCCCTCTCTCCTCTCCCTACCCCCTCCCTCTCCCTCTCCCTACCCCCCCCCTCTCCCTCTCCTCACCCCCCCCTCTCCCTCCTCACCCCCCCCCCTCTCCCTCCTCACCCCCCCCTCTCCCTCTCCTCACCCCCCCCCTCTCCCTCTCCTCACCCCCCCCCTCTCCCTCTCCTCACCCCCCCCTCTCCCTCTCCTCACCCCCCCCCCCTCTCCCTACCCCCCCCCCCCTCTCCCTCTCCTCACCCCCCCCCCTCTCCCTCTCCCTACCCCCCTCCCTCTCCCTCTCCCTACCCCCCCCCTCTCCTCTCCTCACCCCCCCCCTCTCCCTCCTCACCCCCCCCCTCTCCCTCTCCTCACCCCCCCCCCTCTCCCTCTCCTCACCCCCCCTCTCCCTCTCCTCACCCCCCCCTCTCCCTCTCCTCACCCCCCCTCTCCCTCTCCCTCTCCCTCTCCTCACCCCCCCCCCCTCTCCCTCCCCTCCCTCTCCCTCTCCTCACCCCCCCCTCTCCCTCTCCCTCTCCTCACCCCCCCCCCTCTCCCTCCCCTCCCCTCTCCCTCTCCCTCCCCTCTCCCTCTCCCTCTCCTCACCCCCCCCCCCTCTCCCTCCCCCTCCCTCTCCCTCTCCTCACCA